>NC_089858.1:6717500-6967500 GCF_036373705.1 Amia ocellicauda | reverse complement strand
AGATAGATAGAGGAAGCATGTGTCCCAGGAAAGTACAGTTACCACCGAGTCTGCAAATTCCAAACTGGCAACCACTAGCATCCACACGTGCATCCATATGACCAATTTCAGCTTGTGCTATCTCTTGATATCATGGATACTTTTAGTGTGTCAAGGTCTATTTTTACCCTATTCCTGAGTGGAAGCTTACCTATACAAAACATACCTATCATGTTTAATGATAAAAATGCCACATTATGTGAAGTGAAAAAACATCAATAATATGTACATCTGAACAGAAAATGTTGTCAGTGGTTTCTCTCTCTGGAAAGGACTATGGACACCTTTACCTTTCTATGGACTCAGAAAACCCTCAGTGCAACAAGAGGCTTTATCTTATCAGCAGCTTGGTTACTGGTGGCTTCATGTGTGTTTAAATTAGATGCCAACAAATTAGAACAGGAGGATTTAAACTAAGAAAATAATTATATCAGAATAGGGTAGAAAAGTGGACCTGTAAGCTTTCTGTCAAATAAGAAAAAAAAAAAAGCAAAGAACACATTCAAACCTTGGGCCAGATTCAATTTTAAGCAGGCTGACGCATTTTCCCTTTTCCCCCCACTTCCAACTCAATCCCAACCATAAGAATTTCACAAACCATTCTTCCCTCTTAGTTACAAGCTTCTTAGGCTTTGTTGCTATGGATCCATCGTAACGGGCCTAAAACAGGCCTCTATGAAGTACAGGACAATGGCTTTAGTGGGGACCCACTGGAACATCTCCAAGTTCTTGGCTGATCTGTTAATCCGGTATATGTTTTATGCGGATGAAGCATTTGTTAACCTGCTGCCATTTCTGTTGACTTTGGCAGGAAGCAATTTTCATCCCCTGTATAAACCGCCAGTCTGGCAATTAAAGAGGATGCGTCGTGTAAATCTCTTGTAATGAAGGTTAATGTCCTCTGCTACATTCCTCTGCTAATGAGCTTTCAGTTCGGTCCGTTTGCTTTAGCAAGAGATTTCACTTTGAAGAGAGGCACACAGATCAGCTTGTTTGCTTGGGGCAGACAGGGCAAACAAAGCCCCGCAAACACTCTTTTGCCAGATACCCCATGGTATATCTGCCCCTAGCAGCACAATAGGCTTCCATATATATGGACTGTCTCTGGTGAGACACTGAGATTGGATACAGCATTCTTCTGGAAGTGCTAACACACATTTGTCACATTTACTCAAGACTAGATCGCACACACACTAAAACAAACAAACACACTTGGGTTTTTCGGTCACTCTAGAGCGCTCTCAGAAGTTGTAATTAGTGTTTGAGAGAGGGAAGGCAAGCTGAAGGGATAAACACTATTTAGCTCCCATCTTGGAAGTTGTTTACTGAACCGAAACAATGCAGTTGAGTGATTTTGTTTTTGTGAAAGAACACTGCAGAATTACAGGCAATATTAAAATAAATCACTGTAAGTAGTAGCATTTTCTTTTAAACATCTTTGTAGTGCATAGTAGCATTTTCCCGGGGTTATATATTGTGGTAATTAAACACCATGAAAAGTTAGATGTTGTTCAATTAATTAAAAACATCTTTCATTTCACTTTTCGAACATTCCTCACAAAATAGTGCATCATAGAGACTGGCTTCTATTACAGTATGATCTTCATTTCAAAAACCCGCTTCACCAAGAAAGTAATCTTTGAGAATATTCAAATCTTCAGTTCTATTATTTCATTTTCATTTCGCCTTGATCCGTATCTTCTCAAATTATGAATTATTCCTGCAACTGCTACACTGGTCTACACTAATAAAGTTTGTATTAAATATAATCTTAAAACCTATTTATATGTTTGTTTATGGTCACAGCAGATTTGCCTGTGCTTTCAACAGAAGAGACATTGTGTTGCTTTGCTCGAAGACTGATATTGTCTTGCCACTGAAATAAAGGCCGTCTGAGTTCAGTGTAAGTGTGCTCCACTGGATTTTCATCACGCAATATTTCAGCACTCCTGCTCTGTTTAGGAACTATAACAGTAGCAAGCATTTGGCATTCTTTCCACCCTGTACTGTTAGTCACCAGTGGTGTAGATTTAGAAAAATATGCGTACATCTCTGAAAGAAACTGTTTACCACAAATCCAGCCCCAAATGCATTAGTGGCTTGGGTTGCAGGTTTAACCCCCACAGATCACATCATTAAGCAGTTGAAAGGGCGAACAAAAACTCATAATTGAGACAGAAGCCTAGCTGCCAAGCAGAGAAGAAACCGTTTATCCGGGAGATAATGTGACCTTTTATGACCTGGGGATTGCTAAATGAAGCTCTATCTCTTCTACCTGGGTAATTATCTTAAGTGCCTAATAAGAATGGGGACCATTGTTGCATTTCACGATCACTTTGGTAATCCTACAGGGTTGCTCCTAAACTGTAGAGGTGGTCATCCATAGATCCCCTATAAACATAGTGTCTTAGTGCTGATGACCACACAATAAACAATCGCTTTGGAAATTCAAGTATTTGGTGTTTGCAGTGGCATTCAGCGAAGGGGTCACCTCCTGACCCCCTGACAGACCCCAATGAGTAGCCTTCACTGACAAAAGCCTGTCCTCTGTGGAGGAACAAAGCTCTTATCATGAATCCAATAGAGCGGATGCATACATTAAAGTCAAGCCACAAGTGAATGACAAGCTTTTAATCTTGACTTTACGACTTAATGGCAAGAATTGACAGGTCTACTTTCCTGGCACCAGACCTTTTCCACAGTGATGCTACCTCAAGGACTTTGCTTCACTGGTCATGAAAGGAGCTGGTATATACCTGCTAAACTGCTCTTTCATCTGAAAGATCATTACAGCTAAGACAGAAATAAAATGCACATTTCTACAGCAAAGCAAGGATCTATTCTTTGGTCTTTACTTACCTCCATTTCCTGTATTGTGTTTTAGTTTACATAACTTTTTATATTTGTGCAATGCTAGACATTGCAACCACAATTAATTGGGTCCTGTATATGTATATCTCCATGAATTAATACCATTGTAATGACTGAGCCCTTGATAACTTGATTTAACTTGTTACTGCTCTTCTCTAGCATAAGAACATCTGAAATGTCTTGCCCATCTCTCTAATTTGGTTACTGGTAACTAATCAATGTACCTGCTGTTCATTTCCATTTCTGACCTCAAGTCCTTGTTTCACTGTTATGTTTGAAACAGTCATGGGATTTGACCATGTCTTTATGTTCAAGGGTTTTAAATACTTGTAAAACCAAAATTTGTAATACAATATAATTAATATAATTATTCATAGTTATAAATATATAGATTATACTTTATTTTATTATATTTTATTTAGAGTTAATATTTTGAGTTACATATACAGTACATTTTGAGCTTAAAGGGTTTTATTGGAAAGCTGCCTGACACGATCACAATTAGATGTTTACCACACAAACTGACTGGTGTCTACTGCATGAATTAATGATAATTACGCAAGTGGTATATTTAGCTTGATTACATGTTGAATTTCTTGTGGTGATTTTCAAAAACGTTATTGTTCCTCAAAGCAGACTGTGAATCATGTGTCTTTTATGAAATCGTGGACTTCCTTTGAATACTAACCACAGGCATTTTGGAACTTTCAGAACAAGTAATTAAAAGAGAATATCTATGGTAAGCTAATCCTTTCTTTAAGAAACACAATCTTTTAAAAGTGTATATTACAAAGCAACATGTTTATGAATTTTAACTGTAGGTGATCTTTCCACATTAAGAGAATTGCTTCTGCTGTTCTTTTATTCTGTATCTAACAAGAGAATATTTGGACAAAAAAACATATATTACATGAAAAAATATATATCTTGAGATTTGCTTCAAGCACAACAAGGACATAAACAGACATAATAAATCAATAGTTTCTGAATCCGATATATTTTAAGCATATTTTATTCAGGTTTTGTAAATCCCTTTATAAGATGAACCTTCACCAGGTTTGATCTAATGAAATTGTAGTTATGGTTTGAATGGTTTGGAGAATAGCTGGTCATAACACGAGGTGATGGAATTAACATTGAAAATAGGTGTTTTGAAAATGTGGATTTTCAGAAGCTTTGACTGAAACACAAGTTAACAGTGTAGTTCCTCCTGACTGACTTGAGCATCTGTCCATTGCAGAAACTGAATTAATTTTGGTTTGTATTTTTACAGTGAAAGATACACACACAAATATATGCCTATACATATGTGGTTTAGAAATAACAGGGCATGGTTTGTCAAAGAAAACAGCCAATAAATTCACTTTTGTTTCAGTTGGATTCTGGTTAGCAAATGATGCACAGAAAAAGTCACCCAAAGCAAAACATATTTCATTGACACTGAAGGATCTGTGGGAAAGGAGGAACTTTCTTGAGGGGCAGAAATGACCTACGGTAGCTCAGTCTTCTGGTAGGCTGTTACCACAGGGAACATTTTTTACGAACTGCAGATTCATGCAAACCACTTAGTTCCGCACTAGTACCAACCCTATAATGTAAACCTTCACCACAGGTGGTTGTATTTAATTGCCATACATGAAAAAAGGCCTGTACAATCAAACATCAGTCCTATTTCTGTGCCATGTAAGCTAATTGGAAGCAGCTGGAGTTGTTCTGGTGTTGTGAAAGACCCCTGAATTGCAAATCTCCTTGGTTTTCTGGGTTTTGAGGGTGGAGGTTGGAACCCAAGTTGTCAACAGATTCTATGCCAGAGGCACGGTTTTGTAATTTATGCAATTATTAGTACCCTTTCCACCAGGGGGTTTGGACCAGATATGTGTAGTGCTTTTTATGAACTCTGCTGAAGTCAAGGTCAAATACAAACAAAAGATGATGAAAATGACGAATGCACATTTCCTCATGGATATGCTGTTTTCAGAACTCTGCTGCTCAGTTCCTCATTTGGAGCCATGTCCTAGTTAATTTGTTCGTCTTACTGGGTAAGATCAGATAAAATATAGCATCACATGTACAGTGACATGAGCAATCAGTACCTTCGTTACCCACTGTACAATGTTTAGAATATTTAAATTCATACAATATCCCAAAGCGTAAGACACTCCAATGAAGTGGATTTGAAAGGGGTTTTAACTGGCTTACAGGGTGTCAGTAGCAGGGCCAGGTCCTGGCCTATGGGGGGTATCAGACTATCCATTGAGGGAAAAGATACCTCTTTTAAAGCTTTTGCAATGTTTAAATTGGACATTTATTTTAGTTGTTTTTCCAGAACAAAGTTTTTATAACATGTCACGATTTAAAATAAATATTTTGAAACATCGCTGCTTCTCTACAGCCAGACTATTGAAGCTGTGACTGAAGTCTAAGTGTTTTTTCAGTTCCTGAGTGATACAGGAAAAGCATCTGCGCAGTGGGTATGTATGTGCAATTCCCATACATACCCATATGTATGGGAATTGCACATAAGCAGTTTAAAGCAGATGTTCTCGTACAGCTATCAACACAGTCTGTAATCATTCAGGCAAAGCTAAACTGTGAGAAATATTTTCATCAGTAGGTAGTTGTAATTATTTAAATATCAAAATAGCATGTGATTGAGTGTCAATGTTTTGAGAGCAAATGGGTAATTTAGTGTCAAATTGTCAAAGGAGTGCTCCCTTAACCTTATCCACCCGTCTTTATTATCCCATCTGTTTTGACTTTGAGTAGCAGGTCAAATAAGTATGTATTTTAAAGTGGTTGCTACAACAGGAACATTTTTGTTAATTTCCAAATATGTAATATTTATTCAACTACAAATGATACAGGTTTCTTCCAATATTAAATCTGTGTGTAGTTAGAAAAAACACATCTGTTGGCAGTTTGTGTCACTGCCCTACAGTAAAACTGGCCCACGAACCACTGCTGACACACAAAAAAAGAGTTATACGATATTAACATTTTGCAATATGTCACTAGTTCAGTTATAGATAAGGACCGGCATATGAAATCAAACAGATGGGATAAGAATCCTTAATGAAGGATGTTAAATGCTGTTGGCTTTTGGGCCCTCTAAATTGAGCCATATGTGGTCCATTCCTGAATTTATGGAGATCACTAAATCTTATGTGGAAAAAGATGACGGGGTAAGCTCCTGCACAGTAGATCTGAGAAATAGGCCCCTTCACCTTATTGAGAAATGTGCATCAAAGAAGTGGCTGCCACGTGATTGTATTACACTAAGGAAGAATCAAAAGGCAATCCCCAATCAGAGATTCAGTTTGCTAACATTATTTCTATGATATTTTCAAAAGGAAAGCTGTGAAAGTCAGATGATTTTACAAGTAATCGCAAAATGTCATTTACATGATTTCGTAATGCTTTGGATACGTCTCTAATGGTTTAAGACTGACGTTAATCGGAAGGGTTAAGGGTTTCTTTACATGAACAGAAGTTTGCTGCCAAATTCACTCTCTTAAAAGCCGGAGTTCTCAGCCCTCACCGTGGTATGCTGGTTGTATGTGGGACCTGGCTAAAGAAATGTGTTATCCATAATGTAATTTATGTCAGTGGGCTTTAATCTCTTCCATGTGTGAAGATCTTCAAAGGGAGGAAGGGATGTAAAGGATCACTTTCAATGTTCTGTTGTTTCGTCTGAATCAGTTCCTAAAGCAATGGATTTATTATTCATAAAAATTCAACTGGCAATAAATAAATACAAATCCTTCGCTGAAAGTGGCAGGGTGCTGCAGATCTCAGTGTGCTCCTCAGGATACGATATCTGTATTCAGCAAACTACATGCTCCCTTTAGAAGTCCTGGGGTAGTTTTTACTTGATCACCTGGAAACACTTGAAATCACAGGATGCTGCTAGACATTCATTCATGTTTTAATATTTCTAGAAGTGCATCTGAACTTGTCAAATAATTAAAAGAATAGGGCATAAACTACTGGATACTATGTCTTTAATAACATTGTAATAAAAAAATCCAATGACTATTTAATCAGCTGATAACAAGACAATCAATGCATCTCCTTCTTGTGACGGATAACTTCTTTCAGCCCTGCACTCAGCAAATATCTATATGTATATGTTTTTAAATAATAGATTAACCTTAAACATCCTTCTAAAAATATGTTAACTCATTTGCTCTTATCTATTCTCTGTTTGTCAACAACTGAAAGTCCAAATGAAGTACAGCCCTTACCCCACGCTTCTTCAAAATCTGTCACTACTGATTTCATAATACTTTTCATGTTATGACTAGTTACAATTCCTTGTAATCCGCAGAAAAAAACACCAACTCTGGCAACTGGTTCTCTGAAGAATGACTAATGATCTCATTAACGTTTGTGCTGCCAAGTTCATATATTTGTTTCTGAAGCGTTGATGCTGCTGATAAGGTGACACTTATGAAAGGGTGCAGTGATAACATACATAGTCTGGCATGGTTTCAAAATCAGCACCACTGAGAGCAACAAGAGCTAGTTAGGTCTTATAAGTATACCATAATATCTGGAACAATATATATTATTCTTGCTTAGGAATCTGGTTTAGTAGTACATTTGTTCAAAGCGAGCCTATATTTAGTCTTTTTATTCTGCACCAAAATATTACTATTCTTATCACGATTGTGAACTTTTGTAGTCCATGCAATGTTTCTGGTGGCAATTTTTGCAGTGCTTATGGACCATGTGGATGGATTTTGTGGATTGCATGGATGGTTCCACTGCCCCTTGAATAAACTCACCGACTCTGAATTAAATTGATAACTTACTTTTTCTGGATAGATCTTTGGGGAAACGGAACAAGTGCGCATGACGTCGGAGGGCTCAGACTGCCGCTGCAAGTGCATCATGAGGCCACTGAGCAAAGACGCCTGCAGCCGAATCAAGGTTGGGAGCATGCGAGTTGAGGATTTCTACACAGTGGAGACGGTCAGCTCAGGGACCGACTGCAAGTGCTCCTGCACGGCACCGCCCTCTTCCCTCAACCCCTGCGAGAATGAGTGGAAGATGGAGAAGCTGAAGAAACAGGCGCCGGAGCTGCTGAAGGTGAGAACGTGAGATCTGTACTGGGATGTCATTCTGTGATCCAGTCGTAGTCTTTCCCTGTTTGTATGTGGAGAGGAGAAGGAAGGACTTGGACCTGTTGGTATGTGTGATCCCATGCCTTTAGTGATCCCATGCCTTGAGAGGGTCAGCCACACCTCCTTACTTCAGTTCACATTCAGATTAGCCATGTGTGTCACTGGTTCTCAGCAGCACAATTTAGTGAGGCCAAACAAACAAAGTCAGGCTATGTCGACTGGGCTCACACCCCCCATGTTTGTTTACCGCTGCTGCTGGAGTCTGCCTAGACTGGGTTTAATTTCTTAAGTAAGCACATACAGTTGCTTAATACTGTTTACAAAGGATGTCTAGACAGTCGACTGGTAGCTGGAAAACAGAGTCTGGTACTGCGATGTGAGGAATCAGCGACACGACAGTCGCAGTGATCAGAAATAGGCACTCTTCTGCAGTCAGCAGAAGCACTACCATTGTAAAAGAAACTCTCTACAAAATGTTGCTTCACAGAACAGAAAACAATGAGCACGACATCTTGGATATGTGCTCAAGGCAATTTTGCTGCCCTTTTCCCTATGTTTGCTGGTATTCTTGTGTTCCCTTTCCAGTTTTTAACAATCTATCAGGCCTTCTTCAATCAATTGCATACACCTGGCAACATGGGGCTGCTGTACAGTTGATTTGTCTCTCCCTGAAATGGTCAAAGGCAAAGAACAGAGGTTCATAAGCCTGAAGGACATACCATAGATAGTCTGGATGCTCATATTGGCAGGTTGATATAATACATACACCAGCGACAGTTGAAAAAGGGGATGGCCGAGCTCCTGGAAACACTGAGAAGCAGACAAGTGAATAACTCAGTAAATGGGACATCACTGAAGTCTCTCACAGGACAAAGTGGAGACTGTGTTTGAAGTCCTGAAATGTGGCCAGGAAATTTGGTCCTCAGCAATGTTTGAATTTGGTTATACTTGGCTATGGGAAAGCATGTCCGTTTTTAAACTGGCGCCTAAGTAAACAGAGCATGCCACCTCACACCGGATTGATTACAGCACCTTTAATGTTTATAATACAGGCGCCCACGGTTCAGGCCAAGGATTTTATTAGTCTTAAACATCTTAGGCACTGTTATTGTTTCAGGATAGTTTAGGGGGCATCCATTATTGCCATACTGAACACAGAGATTCAGAGAATGTTGTTGGGAAATAAACTCATGTTGTGAGCGAATACAAGAATGGGAAAGCCCTAGTAATATAGTATGTTAAATACCTGACCAGGTGCTGTGGGGCTATAGGTAAAACTGGGTGGAGCAAGGTATAATAAGGTCATATAGGTATTTCTAAAATAGAACAGCTGGTATAGGGACCAAACTGCTCTAGAATGGAGACTTTTACCAAATAAGGTTCCAGTCATGATTTATATAAATATATCTATTCACACACACACACACACACACACACACACACACACACACACACATATACATATAACCCTATAACATTAAGATGACCTTGAAATTCTCAGCAACATTTATTTGAGATCAAATTATGTTCTTACGAGCAACGGCATGCAACACAACATCTGGAAATTGCAAAGAAGAAACAGATGCTGTATGTATGGAGGGAAGGGTAGCTTGACTCAGGCTCGCAGGTCAGTCCTCACCCTGCGCTTTGTGATAGCACAATGAGATGGTTTGAATTAGGTCCTTCACACAGAGTCAATGAAGGCAACACCCAGTGAATGTAATGCATAGCTGATTGAGTACATCTGCTCACTGAGTACATTTCTTCAGTCTGATATCTGCGACATACAGGAGACCATCCCATTTATATCAGTCTGAGTTTGGAGTTCTGTGACGATTATTGACAAACAACCTATATAATATAATCAGCTGTCTTTCCAAATACTTTTACTGATGAACCAAGACAGAAACAAATTACAGGAACACATGGATTAATGTGTGGAATAATACAACAAAGAAGTAGCTGAACACAGATGTTTTCGTATTTGAAGCTAGAACAGACAAGTTCTAACCTTTACCAAGTCACAACTGGTATGGTTGCTGACAGTGTGCATGTCTAGGTATTTGAATGTTATGGAAATTCTCCAAGCAAGCAGCAACCTAAGGGCTTAAGAGGGTAAAATTAATGGGATTTTAGACAGCCAAAGCTTCTCAACAATAAACAGTGTTAAAACGCAGTAGGAGCCATTGTGATATTGAAATCCCAAGTTGACCCAAACGTTCCTGGTATATTCCTTATTTATTGTGATATTGTCACTTACCAATAGGGAACTTCCTATCCTATCCATCTTCCAATCCAAACTGAAGGCACATCTGTTCTTTCAGCCCTTTTGTTAATGGGATTGTTTTTATAACCATACCATTATTTGCTTTGACATATCTATCCCCTAACTCTTTCTGCTGTCTTGTGTTATAACCTCACTTAGCAACCTAGAAGTTTTCTGCAAAGGCTTTTACATTTTAGATGAACATTTGTTTATAATAAAAAGGACAATTAGTAGGGCAAAATCTTGATTAAGACAAATATGTCACAAAATGAAACAGACATCTTGTACAATTAGTAGTGTTTGTGTCGCTCACATTAGGAGAGATAAGGCATTATAGAATTTCTTCACAAAACCTTTTAGAGAAGTGTTATGAACATCTATTAAGCACACCCTTACATTTTCTGACAAAACAAAATACATTTAACCTACACAATATCCACTTTGAAGGACTTCACATATGCTGACAGCAGCTGCCACATGTGTTTAGAATTGGTAAACACATCCACTGAAATCTCAACCAAGCGTCTTTGGCCCATCAATCTCCAAGACCTTCCAAAGCTCCAGTAGACTCAAAGCTTTAATCTCGTAAATCAGTTGCTAATGCCGTCACCACTCATTATCAGATCCCTCTGTTTTGAGTTTGATGTCGTTCTGAAGTACTTAACATTGCGGGCATGGCCACAGGAAGTCTGCAACTTCCATAAAACTAAATACTTGAAAATATGCTCATGGGAGGCAGTACGACCATATACAGATTTAACATGCAGTTCTGTTTAATGTCATTTCCACAGGATAGCTTTTGTTTGATCTAAAACGTATTCTGAGGAAAGCATGCTGTCCAGTTCTGTATATCGGTAATTATTGCCCCCACACATGACACACTAAACAATGTGACATCATTTTGTTCCACAGTTGCAATCCATGGTTGACCTGCTGGAGGGAACGCTGTACAGCATGGACCTCATGAAAGTGCACTCTTACATCAACAAGGTTGTCTCCCAGATGAACAACCTGGAGGAGGTAAGAACACCAGGATGAATCTATTTGGTGAATCCAAGACACGTGACAGTGTATAACATACTGAATCCGTATCTGACCTCATTAGGCATATCAATGTGAGATCAATCCTAGTATATTAGGGCCTATCAAGTAATATAGATCCTAGACAAACAAAAGAAGATAATGATACTTCATAATATCTGTGTAACATGCAACAGATATATGAATCCAGTTTTGAGTATGTGAGTACATGGTTGAAAATCTCTAGTTTTGAATAAAATTTAAAACATCATTATAAAAAGAGGTGTTGTTCTGTATGAACAGGAGCCTTTTAATAACTACTGGAAGATTTGTTGAGATTATGTTTGCAAGCCTGATTAATTAATACCATATTTGTTAAATGCATTTTTAGAGCTGGCAGGCATATTAAGTACTGAATTATGGTTATCCTTTACTGTACCCAGTTATAGATTTTGTGGTCACTCACTTAGCCAGAGTGCTGTCTTTATTGCCAAACATGCTGTGTGCTGCTAATTTAAACCAAGCAACGGGAGAAACCACAGCTATTACTTTTGCAGCCTAAAAATACACAAAGAGAACCCACTACAAGCTGAGTGACAGTTGGATGTTATTAGAGCGAAAGCTGTGAACACACAGCACTTTACAAAGAGACCAAAATATAAGGAAATAGGGGGCCGTAGTTCTATCAGGTTTACTCTTAGAAGTAACGATTCTCAAACTGTTGTGTACTTGAAATAACATTTTTGTAACTTTGAATACATTTGTAACATTGTGTTGTGTGACATGGGTGATTTTCCCTTGTTTCTGGTTAAAATGTTTGACCTGCTGAATAAATGATAGAAAATTTGGGAATTAGAACCTCTTGTTTTTGCTCCCCACAGACAATTAAGACCAACCTGACTCGTGAGAACGATTTCATGAAGGACAGCGTCATCAACCTGACCAATCAGCTGAAGCGCTACGACAACTACTCGGACATCATGATGAGCATCAAGAAGGAGATCTCCAGCCTCGGTCTGCAGCTGCTGCAGAAAGATGCCGCGGCCCCTGACAGCAAAGTGCAGGTACTGTACCCCTCTGTGTCTGCTGTACCCCGTAGAATCGTATACCTTATATAATACAATCTGGTGCAAAAAGCATTGATTTGATCTGTAGTCAACTTTTGAGCAGTAAACAACATATTCCAGACTCAGGATTGTGTATTTCTATCTGACATCTATGTCAGCACAATAACTGACACAAGTCAGGATCACATTGCATGTCTATGGATATTTTGGAAGGTGATACAGAATTTCATGGTGAGCCATAATCGGTTCCACATGTCTTTCTTGATTTCACTGGCAAGTTAATGTATTTTACCTTAATAAGGTTACCCCCTTTTACAAGACCACTTTCATTCCATTCTTCCCTCAGATGTCTTTACACTCTGTTCAATGTTTATCTAAGTGTCTTGTTATGTGTTTTAGCTAGCGCATGAAGCCAAGTTTGTTTTCCTGTAAATGCTGAATTCATTTCTCTGGCCTGCCCATTGACTCATGTCATCATGTTTTCATCAAGCCCGTCCATCGTAAAGGTCCAGCTGTAGACCAGGCATGTGATTTTAGGGAAGAACTAGCATTGTACAAGTCATTATAGTCCATGCCTCACCTGAAAGCATGCACCGGGCTCTGCAGGATTGTGTGTACCATCACCAAAGGGAAATGCTCTTCTTCATCCAGAGAGGTGCACTTTACCTACATTCTCGCTGCAATGAAGATTTATTTATTTGCTTTTTAGTGATGGGGTGACCAAATCTTGCCTGGACAGCAGGATAATAATTAGGAGTCCAATTCAATAACGATTCTCCATTGTAGGAAACTGCTGGTGGCAAGACGAAAGAGGCGAATAAGTATCCTAACAAAAAAGTTGGATCCAAGCCGCCACCTAAACCCCCAAAGGAAAAACCTGTGAAGCCCAAGAAAGACCCCGTAAAGCCCGGGAAACCAGACCCGACCGCCAAGGCCAAGGCTGCAGGGCATCAGCCCGGAGTCATTCGGGGCATCACCTACTACAAAGCCGCCAAGATCGACACTGCGGAGGTCAGCGGAAACAGCAAAGGTGAGACAAGCAGGATGGCAAATCACGAAGATAATTGAAACGAGTGGGGGCATCCTGATATCCCCCTCACTTTAGGCATCGGTATCATATCCAGTCAGCTGCAGGTCGAAAGCGCTTGAAAGAAATGGTAGAAAATGTCTCTTGTTATAGCCAGGTAGGGCAGGGCTGTACTCTGTAAGCCTTTGGTAGAATAGTATTTCCTATGTATTAATAAAATGATTTTAAATCATCATACAGTTTAGGTCCTTTATTGAAACCCTGACAAACGGCTGGTTTCAGTTAGTATTTGTACGTATCAGTACCTTAACAAAGGTACGTGAATTTCCTGGATGTACATATTTGTATGCATGTATTTATGCAATAGTAATCGGGGTCTGCCAATTCAGTTATCCCTGGTTGTGATTACATGAAAGGGCGTATTACACTGGCAGTGATACACAATCTTTTAACACATTTGTTCCAAAATTGAAGCCATATGATTTAATGTCATGTTGGGCCCGATGTGTTTGGCACACTATGTCTATATTTGTTGTGACTTAGTAAAACATTGAAAACAAAAAAAAACTCTAAAAGCGTACAGGGATGTCCTTCCACCTGGTTCTCATTGGCAATTAACTGGGAATTTGAGAATTATCCAGCAGCTTGACTCATTTTAAAAGAAGGCAGGATTGGAGGAGTTTAAACACTCAAATACTGAACAGGGGAAACCCTAACAGACTAGCATGCAGCTGATGATTTGAAATGGCAAAGATACAAGTCCTTTTGACTTGGATCAAATCAAAACTTTAACCTACCCACCAATTACAAATTACAATTACAATACTTGATTAGTGAACTTTCTTCTTCCTAATGCAAAAAAACATCAAGTTAAGTGCTTTTGATGTGCAATTGGTAGGTGGATCAAACATCTGATTTGGTCTGGGGTTTTATTTGAAATAGGAAAATATTCATATTGCTGACACTTAAATTTATTTTGTAATCTGAAAGAACAATTTCATGAATAACAAGACCACACCAAACTAATTGGGATTACAATGATTGTTCGGTAACAAGTAATAAAATAACTTGTTAACGGATTTAACTAATGTAGTTCCAACAGAAAGCAGAATTATGATGCCATGAAGATTAATCAAATTGGTAACGTTTCTCAAATGTGGAATCCTTTAGAGTCCCAGATTCCCTTAAACCCCTTAGGAGCCACTTATTCCACTGGAACAGAACAATATCCCATGTAACAACAAAAGATGGAAAATTAGATGTGTTTTGACTTGGGTGGAACATGGGTGAGTGTGCTTTTCCATGTGAAATCATGATCCTATACTTCTTGATGATGTACTTTCTTCATTATCTTTACATCTGCATCCTTAGGCAAGTCAAACTGGCCAAGGAACTGTCAACGCCTTGGCAAACAGGTTAGATGATGATGGCTGTCCCCTGTCGCTAGTAAATCCAGGAAAGCCAACATGTCTCACGCCTACTGCTCAGGCTTGAAATAGGTGTGTCACCTCCTGTTAAGTCAGGGTCCGGAAACTTCCTCTTATCCTGAGCGGCAGAGTCAATCTAATGAGCATGCCATGAAACTGCTGAAGCAGTGAGGTTTAAGGCTTAAATTGCCTGCTTAATGGGTTGGCATTAGGAGCCTTTAGATCAAGAGCTGAGGTTAAAAGTGGAGACTGAAAGTCATTTTAAAGACAGCAGGGAGCTTTCTTGGAAAAACCATAGTAGACGTATTCCAGGTCTTCAACGGTGAAGTGTGCAAGCTACAACATTTAGCATTTTGATATTATAAACATATCTGTGAGACCGTTCTCTCACAAAGAGGTCAGAGTTAAACCCTGACATCGGGTTTAATCTCCTAACTACATGCTGATCCACCGGGTCAAGTTCTGAAGTGTTTTTTCTTTTCTTTTTTTTATAGAAATGTCAAGCATACACATTCAAACACATTTATGTCAAAGTCTATTGGCACTGTTTGGTGCAATACATTTAAATAGTCCTCCTCTGGAAATATAATTGTAGTTTTTATAATATTATAAAAACACACTGTGGGTGTCCAAAAAAACTACACAAAACACTTCTGTCATGAAAACACACAGACGGCAAAATCATTTTCACTTCCCTTGAAGATACATTTCCAATTAAAATATGAAACATTACACCATATATTTATATGCAATAGGCATGTATCATATATATTTCCTTACATACAATAGGATTTATTTCATTAATGGATTAATGATAAGGATTCTAATATATTATCATGCAATTTAAACAAATATATAAAGAATTATATAAAGCATTTTAATTCTAAAAATACACCTAATAAGTTGCACCCACATTAACAAAGTCGAATGTACTCAGCAGCTTTATTTAATTCAGGCCAGGGCTATATTTTTAATGATTCATGTAAGTATTTTGATTTGTTTTATAAACTGCTATGCTTGCCTATGAGGAAATCGGTGACACTCACAAAACCAAATAAACCAATATTAAATGGTTTGTGCAGAGTATTGTGTGCAGATGTACACCAGGTGTGGATAATAAACAACACCTAAAAATAGGATGGAAAACCACAAAACCTTGAAAAATGTATTTGCTAAACACAATGAGGAAATAGGATTGGCTACTATGAAGTGAAGCATGCACAGAGTGGCTCCCTTAAGTATATGTACTGCTCTCCAAAACAAGTTGGCTGTACACCCTAACCACATTTTTGTGAGACAAGAATAAGGGGATGTTTTTAACTGTGTTTTGTGGAGATTTACAGTTCATTGGTATACTAAGTTTAGTGTTTCCTTTCTTCAAAGTATTTACTGTGATGTATTCTCTTAAAGCTGTAAGTGGTTCTGTTTCTTAACAGCACTCTCAGTGAAATAGTGACCATAGGAAAATGAGCAGCGAGTTCTATATTGTCTGTAACCCATCATCTGACATTATAATGTGGCAGGGAAGTATACCAGGCAATTTCTTTAACTTTTCTCAACTCTTAATAAAATATGACCCTCTGTGTTGTGTTCAAATATTCAGAGGAAATTAATATTACTCCCTCACAGACTAAACAAGAACTGTCAACATGTAGAGAGCTGCATTGTCTTTCACAAGAGACGTTTCAGTTACTACAGCAGAGGAGTTATTGGATGACCCAATCTCAAAATAACTATAGTGCATGTATTGTCATGTTTACCTTTCATATATTCTTATATCAATTACAGTAAGCAGTAATTGAAGTTCAGGGTAAATTGTAGTTATCTGCACAAGATTGACACGGAACTGTGCCAAACTACAGAAAATGTGGTCACACTTTACAATGATGGCACCAATTTGTAATAAACTGATGTATGAATACCACAGAAATAATACATGACTACCTAATGCTCTTCATATGAGTTCTGCTGTTAATCACATGTATAACGAGGTGAGGGTCAGGGTTAGGGATAGGGCTACAGACTAGGTTTGGGGATAAGGCCTATGCATGATCAACATCAGAATTATAATAATTGGTGCCCATTATTGGAGAGTGTGACCCATAATATAGAGACTGGTTTGGTGCAAATGTCTTCTGTATTGAACTTATTGTCAATAGTCACTGTGCTTTTGTAGAAAACAAGACACATGAGCTCAGCATTACATTATTTACTTGCTATAGAACTACTTTGCTTCCACATTTCTAAAGAAATTGGTATAAAGCTCTGAAGTTACAGGTTTTCAAAACACTTCTTAAAACTGATCAGGTGCACTGGAAAGTCAAGAAATGTTTTTTGAATGTCAACTCTGCATTAAGTCCCTGAAAATCTAAACCGTTATCAAAAAGAAGACATAACTTCCTGCTCATAAAATTCCACTGACAATTTCCAGCTGTAATGCCTCATAGCCTCTTAGGATTTCCCTGCTCTATTCCCTAACGTAAATAATGAATTATTTTGTTTTTATTACTTGTCTTTCCAAATAACAAATCAAAATCAGTTTTGTACAAATGATCTTAATGAACCACAGGCATATTCCTTCCCAAGACTGGAATACACTGATGTAATGTATTAGACACAATTAAGGATGTTAATGTCATTACAAAACATGTATCTATTTTCTTGAAAGACCCTGCAGTAACTGTTATCTGTGGGATTTTAATTATTTATTTCTAAGTAAAGATGGAGTAATGATCAAAGAACAGGCAGCGGGAGGACTGTCATTTCTGGGAGACAGATTGAGGACAAGCCAGTTCATAAGAGACATTAGATTTTCATAACATTGATAGATAGTCCCTATACAGCAATAATTCACACTACACACCCCGACACAAAGGAGGCCCAACTAGACACCTTCAGAGGGAGATTCCAGCTGATTGGATGTAAACATTGACTCAACTGCTGCCTCACTCCCGGAGTAACTGATCCTTCCAGGACTGCATTGTGATAGCACATCAATGTGAGGAATATTCTTAGCTGTGTCTGGTGTGCAGGAGGAGGCACTGGGGCATGATGGAGAGAAATACAAGGAGAAATATATAGAAACTCTAGTAGTTTATGTATGTCATCAAGATAGCAGAAAGTCCAATAGCAATAGTCCAACTTAGACCTACATTGTGGTGGACGGTTTCAAGCTAAGATGCACATTTTAAAGTATTTCTGTTTCATAGCATTTTAGTTGTCTGTTTATAATATGGAAAACATGCTGAAATTGATACATTCAGTGTAAGGATCAAACCACAAACCATCTCTGGAGTGGGATTTATCCCCACGGAGGATGTTACACTTTACACAATGTTTTTATTGATCATCTCAGGAAAGGCTAGTTGTTTATAAGGATACAGATACATAGCTTCCTTAATATATGATATATATTTCAATATACATATATTACTTGCATGAGATATTTACTCGGTGAGGTGAATGTAGGGGTTACATAACTCTGCTTGAGAAGAGAAAATATAAAGACATGACAAGCCATGAACATATCACTAATAAGCTCTTATACTTAGTAGTGAATTAAAATATACAAATAAGCCTTCATTTGTGTTTGAGTTGGCAGATATAAACACGCAAAGAATGCGACACGTCTCAGAGGTATAATGCTCCTGTCTCATAAAGCTGTCAAGTGATTTGATGAGGCCAATGAAAATATATACATCAATATCACCTAAATGTTCTCTTCAAACCGAAACCAGCCCTTCTCTCCATAAACACAAAACAGTATGCTTGAATGGAGCCATATATCAAGCACAATTTAAAAGATTAAGCAGGGTTACAGTGAAGCCAATGCGAAGCAAACAGAGGATGGGAATTACAAATACCAAATCCCCGTCATGCTGTGCTTACTGTCTTGAAGGTAAAACAATTCTTAACTCTGAGATAATGATCTCCTGGGTCTTTATCACATTAAAATCTCTTAGCATTACATCTGTGACTCATGTCTGATGTGTAAGATGCAAACTAGACTGTAAAATGTGCGTGCTATGAGCTGGAGGCTTACGTTTGGCAGTCTGCTGTGAATGAGCCAAACAGAAAGTAAGCTGAAGGGACTGGATTGCGATGGGCCCGGTTCACTTTTTAATGATAAGAAAAATCTCTACAAGCGGCTCAGCTTGACCAGATACCTCAACTGGGTGGATAAAGTCAGAGTTGTGCAGTACAGTTTGCAGTTACTGTGAAAATCTCACGTTCACAGAATTCAGCTTTTTTCCAGTTCATTGCTAATTCTGTATGAAAAAGCCTGTTCCAGTTTTCTCCTTCCTATAGAATTGGTGTTTGTAAAACCATACAAATTAGCAAGAATATAAACCACTCAGGACTGAATGAAACGTTTCTGTTTAAAAATCGATATTACCCATTGACTCAAATGAAAGACCACACTCTGAGGAACAGCAGATCCCAGATGAAAATGCTCAACTAATTTGAATAATAAAGAAATAGAGATGAATGAGCTCATCTACTCAAATTTTAAATAAAAACCTCTCATGATCCCACAAAACATTCTCATACTGAAGTACACTTCAAAGCTTTAAAGTCATGTAATTTAGATTAAAAACAAAAAACATATATATATATATATATATATATATATATATATATATATATATATATATATATATGTAATGTATATGTACATTTATATGTTTACATTGAATGTGTAATACTATAATGCAGTCTTCTCTGTGTGTTGTGCCACAGCTGTTTGGCATGAAGATAGAACAATAATCTCAATTTATTTTCAGCTATATAAACCATTCCTTTTAATTTAATGCCAGGAAAACATTGCAGTGCGATGTTGGCTGGATAAAAAACATCATTTTCACTGTTCTTTATTTAGGAAACTGGCACCATGCTGAAATGACTGGCTGAATGAATGTATTTACAGATGTGCAGTTTCAGGACCATTTTCCATAGGGATTTACACATTGTCTGTTGTGAAACATTATTTCATGCATGTTTCAGACAAATTAAAAAAGAGGACCATCTCTAGGCACATCACCTGGTTAAAGATGACAACATATATTTAAAGATACACTTAGAATATTCAGTGTATTTTTACCCTCTTCTCCGGTGCAATTTGTAAACATTTGCTCTGAAATTGACAAATTAGCCACTTCCAAAGGCATATCCAACCTCTTTTCAACTGAACAACAAAATGGGTGATGGGAAGATGAAGAGCCATTGAGGCGGGGCAGGCTGAGTGCAGCTGAAATGATATTCACCACCAGGCCTTCTGCAGGAACCCTCAAAGCAGGGTTACTGTGGTGAGAAGAGGTGAAGTCAGGTGAATCCCTGCCTGTTGATCCACAGCCGGAACTGTCAACTTTGCAGGGGTCAAGTGTACAGCATCTCAGTTGCACGGCTCACCTGAATTATAACATTTCCCTGGTTGCGTGGGAGGCCATTTCCCATCCTCATGTCAGAAATTATTGAAAGGAAAAAGGGTTTTAGTGTCAGTCATGCAGCAGCACTTTAGATGCCTTGATTTTAATCAGTACTAAGTGCTACATACACAATATTTCTAGAAAATGACTAAACAAACATGTGTTTGTGAATAACCTGTATGAGGATTTCACAGCATCTGTGGAACATACATGGAACGACCTTCCTCTTCATTACTCAGAGCTATAATTTAATAAGAAAATGTAATCAGTCAATTAGTTCTTACTAGCAGAACAGAGTACTTTACAGAGTCACAGTACATCAGAGAGTACTAAGCACATTGGATTTTTTTTTTTTTTTTTTTTTTTACAGAATTAGTGTCAAACATTTTCACAAAGTTGCTGGAAGTTCACAGCACCATTCACAAAATATTTGTCGCAAAGGAGGCTGAACAGTTTGTTAGTGACTGTCACATGGTTTGGCACTGTATATAAAATATGTAACCTGTTCTACTGTGTATTTATATGTTTTTTCTGAAGCTAAGCAAAAATACAGAAACTTAAAACATCTATATCGATGAAGAATTAACAGACAGTCCAGTTGTGGACTTCCATAATGCCTGAAAGCGGCCATTATTCAAGAAAGGACATGCGGCCTACCCACATATCAGATCATAAAGGAAAACAAAGGCGTTTCATTGCTGTTTGGGGTTCACCACCCTCTGTAGAGGAACACACTGAGGGATTCCATCACAGCAATTAAACCCAAGTGTGTCTGGTGACTTAATGAGCCCCAGGTGTCTCAGCTCAGTTGGCATCGGGGCTCCGCAGTGGTTTAATAAAACTAATAAAAAATTACTTTGTCACAGATATTCTCTTCTCTTCAGAGCTCTCACACCCCAAAAAAATACTTGCCAAGAGTAACAGGTGTGGCACATACTAATATGGTAAATACAGAGAAAAAAGCTTGATATTTTTTAAAGCATTATATTATTATTTTGAATGACTTGCACCTGCTTTAATTATAGCTAAAAAGAGCCTTTGGGAGGGAGAGGGGCTCAAGTAAATAGGTAGTAGGATACTATTACATCTACATCACTGTCAATGGCCTGGAGCTTTCTTTCATTGAGACTCATCCTCATCAGTTCAACGCTGACCTTTAAAGCTTCAGTGAAATAAGCCATTAAGCTTCCCCCTTTTGGATGGCACTACAACTATATTCTTCTCCAGCCTCCAGTCTGGTGTTTCAGCCTGCAGTAGTTCCTTGAAGGCAGATATTCAGCACACCACTGTGCGCCCCAGTCCTGAACCGAGACCCAACAGCATCACAGCCCTTCATATCGCAGGCCATCTGCACTTCAATCCCTGCTCCCCCACATCACAGGAAGACTGAAAATAAAGGAGAGAGGAAGTTTAAAATGCTGCAGCCTGCTGTTTTCCTGACATTGTGTCCAGTTATATACTGGAATCGCCTGGAAGAGGAAGGAATGCTGAATATAAACAGACGGAAGTGAAGCTCGGCCGTTTCTGTGGCAAGAGAAAGACTGACATAAATGGAGAACGGCAAGCTAAAACAACTGAATTAAAAATTAACTTCATCTGACAGACGCAGGAAAAGCTGATCTAAAGCTGGCACTGCTCACACTAGTCCAGGGCCATTTAATAGCCTGTCCACATATTGCACAAAAGTAAACACACTGAGAAGGATGAAAAGCTTAGCACAAAAGCAGGCTTCCGGTTCAGATTAAGGCTTCATATCTTTTGTGACTTCACAGATTCTTTAGTTCTGTTTGTCCAGTGATCGGCCATTTTCAATGAGGGAATGTCAGGTCAGGTCTGGCTTCTATATTCATATGTGCAGTTTTTAATGAAATAACGCGGTTGGAATGTCAGCTGATTCATGGTGGAAGTCCTCAAACAAAAATGGGGCAAAGAATTTCTGAACAGCATCATAAAAATAGATTTTTCATTCTGGAAGGTTTGTTATTATTATAGGGTTCTAAATAATTGACCATTGTTTTTCTTTTATTCATCTACAGAGAACACAGCTAAGGCTCACACCAGTTTTGATGTCAAGGAGGTGCCATTAGATGAAAGGCCCAGGAGCTCGGAGGAAGGCAGAGTGGTTGATTTAGAAACCACCGTGGCCACCACCTCTGCGCCCACCACCAGCACCACCACCACTGCCACAACAACTGCCAGCACCGCAGTGTCAACAACCACTACGACTGGGCCAGAGAAGCCTGCACCCACCATCCTACTGGTGCTGGACAACTCAGACAACAGCAGTCGTCTCCTTCCCAACCGTGCAGGTGAATCCGAATTCCTGTACGGTCCATATTCATTGCTGGTTTTGAAATCACAGTTCAGCAGAACACTGTGCTCGACTTGGGACACGACTCTGGAACAGTTCAGGCAAATAACATGCCGCTAGGCCTTGAATATGGGCACAGGACTTTGTCTAGGATACTTCTTATTAGCTTAGCTACAAGAAAACTGCAACAGAATAGAATAGGAGCATGTGAGCTTTCCCTCTGCACCTGTGCTCAAGTAAGGAAGGATACAAGTCATATTTCATAGAAAACAGTACATCATATGTGCATCAAAGTGCAGTTCTGGTTCTAAAATAACATGACTTCCTGACCTTCCTGAATGGAAGCCAACAGCTGCCTGGTGTCATTGTATCGGCTAGATTTTAAGATTTGAGGTCTAATAACATATAGCTTCTGTTGTGTTAACTTGGTGACTTGGCCAATGCAGAAACAAGACAAACATTCTCACAGAGCTGGGACACTTCCCGATACATGGGATTAAATAGAAACAAAGTTGGAGAGTCATGAACACCATTAATCTATATTAAATCTCAAGGGGAAGCAGCTAAATCATAAAAAAACTATATGGCCTAAAATAAATCCACAGGGTATTCCAGAGATCAGTTGGGGGACAGCAAATGAACATGATAATAAAAAAATGCCTGGGATTCAGTGCCATTGTATCTATTGTACAATTGTCTTGTGAAGAAAAAAAACTCAGGTGTGTTGGCAGCAGGTGTGTCAAGTCCTTAAATGTTTTAAAAGTGTGATATACAATGTCTCCAGGTCAGGTCAGGGATGGTCATCATGACTATAAAAAAGGCCAATACCATTTTAGTCTTCTCCAGGACTGAATGTTTTCAACGTGACCGAGTGACACATTCCCTTGTTGTTTCCCACCAGTGAAAGATGTGGAGTGTGAGGGGACGATAGCCTCGGTTGAGCTACCAGAGAAACAGCACAGCTATGGGCGTAACGAAGGGGCTTGGATGAAAGACCCCGTGGCCAAGGACTCCAAGATCTATGTCACCAATTATTACTATGGTAATAATCTGGTGGAGTTTAGGAACCTGGAGAACTTCAAACAAGGTATGCCTGGTAGATTGTTCTAGATGTTGTTAGTCACATTTTGTTTATAAGTAACAGGTCACAGTCACAACTACTCTGCTTTTACAGTTCTTATTAAAATAGACCTCTATAACAAATAGAAGGCCACCTATTTGTGAGTTGCAAAATAACCTTGATATAATGGAACAATCTAATTTTAAATATTGCAGCTTATTGTAATATATCCATCTTGTTGCAATAGTAAGCTTTAATAATAGTTTTTTTTTTATGAGATTAAACACTTTTTGTGAAAGTTTAAAGGCATTTTTTGTTTAAAATGGTTGGGTGTGGGTTGGATGATGTTTTAAAATTGGATGATGTTTTAAAATACATCCATGATGGTTGTTTATGTTTTGTCAAAAGGACCGTTTATGCAAGGGGTTTCTTCTCAACTTTGTTAAATGAATAAATAAACTATTAGTCTGAACATAAACTTCCAGCAATTGTAAAGTCGTAGTTTAGGAGCAGACAAATGACACACCCTCTTAAGTCTTTGAAAAAACTAAACTCTCAGACTAATTCACTGAGAGATTCACAAGAGAAAAATGATGGCAAATACGCTGTGGTTTTGATTGTTTTCATAATTCAGAGGGCAATTACTGATCTCCAGTAAGGAGTGATTAATTACATTAATAACAGTGACTAGGGCAGCTAGCACACATTGCTGTGTCAATATATTATGGTCAGTGGTTCGTAATTCTAGTTAGTGGTGACCATAAATAGCACAGGCTCTTGTTTTAACCCCAATTCCTTTATAGACTGGTTCCCAAAGATCTGTTTTTTGTCAATTCCGACACCATTGACTACACCCTTTATTCTAACAGCACAAGTAAAACATGTCAGACAGGTTATATGCACTTTATAATGGTTTGTAATAAAGATAACAAAAATATGTGCGTAAACATAAACAGCCATAAACTTCTTCTTGGCTTCTCTTGGAATCCTGTTGTAAGCCCTTCATTGCTTATTCATATCTCTGTGTGTCTGAAAGCAAAAGGTTTCCGTTTCTCTGTGTTTGGAAGTCATCTTGGAAGACATACACGTAGTAAACTTGGCTGCTTTCCTTGCAGGTCGCTGGAGCAACTTGTACAAGTTGCCCTACAACTGGATCGGCACCGGCCACGTGGTCTACAATGGAGCCTTCTACTACAACCGGGCCTTCACAAAGAACATCATCAAATATGACCTGAAGATGCGCTATGTGGCGGCCTGGACCCTGCTCCACGACGTGGTCTACGAAGACACCACCCCCTGGAAGTGGAGGGGCCACTCAGACATCGACTTTGCCGTGGATGAGAGCGGCCTGTGGGTGATCTACCCGGCCATCGACTACGACTACTCCCAGCAGGAGGTCATCGTCATCAGCAAGCTGGACCCCGGGGACCTCTCGGTGAAGAAGGAGACCACCTGGAAGACGGGACTGAAGCGCAACTCCTACGGCAACTGCTTCATCATCTGCGGGGTGCTGTACGCCGTGGACGTCTATAACCAGAAGGAGGGGGAGGTGTCCTATGCCTATGACACCCACACCAACACCGAAGCCACCCCCAAACTGGCCTTCACCAACGAGTATGCTTTCACCACTCAGATTGACTACAACCCCAAGGAGAAGGTACTGTATGCCTGGGACAATGGGCACCAGCTCACGTAC
Source organism: Amia ocellicauda (assembly GCF_036373705.1). Lineage (NCBI taxonomy): Eukaryota > Metazoa > Chordata > Actinopteri > Amiiformes > Amiidae > Amia > Amia ocellicauda. Next base: position 6,942,164 of record NC_089858.1, on the reverse strand, counting down.
AACGTCAACTTCGTGGTACAGTAGTTACCGTGGTTTCATCCTCAGCCCTCCATCCTATCACCAAGCACTTTTAACTTCTTTTTTTTTGTTTTTTTGGGGGGTGTTGTTATTTGTTTGTTTATTTGCACCATTCCTACAACGACGATCACCAACAGAAAGCAGAAAGGCCGTACTTCTGTTCCTTGGAAATGGGAAAAAAACAAACCGCTTGAAAAAATACAACAACAACAACAACAACAACAACAAAAAACAGGGAAGAAAATTTAAAAATAAAATGGAAGCAGCTACGCTCTTGGAAAGACATTGATCCCTTCCGGAAAATTGTCTATGATTGTTTAGTTTTTTTATATATATATATTATCTTATCAACTTGTAACAAAGGGACTGAATATGCAGCAGGCTTTTTTTTTTTTTAATAGGCCACATCTTTGTTTTGTTTTTGTTTGTTATTTTAAGTCAAACACATTTTGTGTTTTCAAGAGGAGAAAGATATTCTTTAAAATTAAAAAAGCAACAACTTGAATAACCAAACCTTTATTTACAGAGCATCTAAATGTTATAGAACATTTAATTCAGCTTTGGGACGTTAACAGGTATAAACACATGTTCCTGTATATGTGTGTGTGTGTATATATATATATATATATATATATATATATATATATATATATATATATATATTGTACTTTGCCAGCTAATGACTAGCATTATCATAGCTAACAAAGAGGGGTCGGACTTGGCAGTCCATGAAAACTGCATTATGTTCATCCTGTATTTTAAGATTCTTTTTTATAAATTTTCTAAGCCATAAATAATCATTTGAGAAATAACTTTAAGGTACAGTGAGGAGGATCAAATTTAAAATATGGATGTGGACATCTGTATGACATGAAGAATAAAAGAAAAACTGAAAACGCATTAATGTTCTTATCAGTTACAAAAATATCCCTTAGCTGTAAAGCAATAACCACCTTGATGCGTAGTAATCATGAATGATTGAATTTTGCTTAATTCTTGATCAGTATGTGCCTAGCAGTAATTTATCCAATATTTATTCAGGAATGATTTAACTGGTGATAGAAACTATTTAATAGTGAAGCTATTATTTAAATTAGAATCTTAAAATATAGTGTGACCGGACAAAGGTTTTCACAGTATGTAAAAATCCATTCATAATTTATCCAGAACTGAAAATCAGTTGAAATATGTACTGCTGTTTTGCAACAATAAGGTTTTGGCCTTTGATAGAAATACTCTTGCTGCAAAACCATCATAAGTGGGGAACCGGATTTCACATGAGAGGCATTTTCTTCTAAAAGGTGTTTTCATTTTTTGTAATTTACTTTTCTGGGGGTCTTTTCAGCAATTTGTGTGCTCAGATGAAAAAAAAAAAAACTTTGAAAAGAGCAAGTCTAAGTGTGGGAGTTCATTTGTGTAAAAAAGGTACCTACAATAAAGTGAATAATACAAAATCATGAATCTCTCTTTTATTGTTACAGGCCATGTGGAGTTCACTATGCATCATACATCATGCTTATATAGTGTTAATACCCCTCACACACAAAACACACAACACACACACAATCCACCAATGTAATCTAGACCACTATGGAAAATAGTCACAAGAACCTTCACCTGAAAACAGATGTGCTCAGAAAAGTCCTAACATGCCTAACTATTTTACTGAAAATTGGGTTAGACTTGGCCGATTAATTTCTTTTGCTCTCAGCCAAGACTGATGAAGGCACTATCCTGGGCGCTCTTCGTCTTTACCGCTGGGAACGAGAGCTTCTCAGTAAAGCCTTCTGTTTATAGAGCTACAAGTTATAAATAAATTCACTTCAAATCTAAACTGTATGCAGTCACAGGTCCATAGTCTATTCTATCTGCTGAATGTACTGTTTCAATTAATCAAAATCAATCTTTATTTGATACAGCACCCCTTGCCAAGGAATTGCCACAGAGCACTTTACAGGGAATGTATACATGAGGTACAGAATTAGTAGGCATGGAGGAGAAAAGAACAATAAATCCTGAGAATGAAAATAAATCTCTGGGGGTCCGAGGGCTAACAGTTGCCTCCCCTCCCTCCAGGTGGACAGAATGAGGGTTATGCAAGTGTTATAATTAGAACTTGGCTGGCTTGTCTTGTATTTATTATGCCACAAAAACATTAAGGTCAACCATCCAGGGCCCAGTAACACAAGTCCAGCATTATATGCCAGCGTCTTGGATCCACCATCTCAATTATGTTTTTAATGGAAAGCAAGTTTTTGATTATTCTACTGGCATAATTAACCTGAAGAATGCAGGTGTCGTAAGATTTTGCAGTGGCGTTACAATTCCATCTTGACCCCAGATGCTTCTTTATAAGCATCATGAAAAACAAACATCTTCTGTGTTGAAGCAATAATTTAAAACCACACTGTAACACACCTTGAATCCCTCTCTTACAATGATCACTGAGTTCAATTTAAATAACCCAGCTGATGATATTTCTTTGGTAACTTGAAAATACTTTGGCTTCACCTTTGTTCCTCATGCGTTCTGGGTAATACTAAGTCTAGTGGAGTAGACTAAAAAAGTGATCACAAATGTATAAAAGACATTTACTGGACAGAGCACAATTGTTTTTAAAAATTAAATGCCACTTATGCCATTTGTTGACTAATGCTTGTGTAATTAATGTTTGTTTATATAGATGTATATAAATTACAAAATGGCTTTTAGTGCTTTCCTTTCGCTTAATGCTGGACTTAAAATTCTTGATTAAAAGCTTGATTTTTCAAATGTTGTCTGAGAGGATTTTAATTCCATAACAACCAAAGGTAGAAAAATGTTTGAAGCAACTGCTAAAGTGTGTGCAGTTCTGTTCCGTTCAATCTCCTGCATTTCACATTGCTGTGTGCAAACAAAACCCCTTTCCAACAAGCCAGCCTTCAAGCTGACAAACAGACAAAGGAATATTTTGATCTTCTTTCTGGTTGTTTTTAAGATTGACCCCAGAATAAGATCTACTGTTCAATTTACAATCTTCTGACATACACAGTGAATTAATACCTGATTTATGGTCATAATTATTACAAGCTGAGATCTCTCTCACGCACTAAACTGAACTCTTTCTAATGAGGGGATCACACTGAAAATGTTCTAAAAGCTGTCAGGTTTATGTTTTATTATGAAATAGGAAACAAGCTGTTACGAAATACAGAGTAGGTGTGAGAGGAAAGTCAAGTTGATCATTCTAGGCTAAATTGGCCCAAATTGGCTAAAGCAGACACTTGAAACTCAAGCCCTTAACAGCTAAATGCCCTACAGTAAACCGGGAGAAGGTCTCAACTCCACCAAAGTGTTGCATCATATTAATTCCCAGGCTAACGAGTTGTTTGGACTGTATTTTGGCCTTCATTATAGCTGCCGAGTTCAGCATATAAAAGTTATATAAGGAATGAGAGAATCAACCCCATCTCAATACATGAACAGTGTTCCAGATTTAGTGGTGTTTGTATCGCCGGAAGCAAGACTTGTACAAACAGAGGACAGGAACTTGGCACAGAGTTCAAGAGTGAGAAGAGTGCGGCTACGGACTGCTCTCATAGACAGAGGAGTTGATTGGGGCCCTGCAGTCAAAGTTCCTCATCAAGTGCCCCCTGACACTGCGTCCACATCTTTCACTATAAATGTAAAGTCTGCCTGTAGGTACAGAAAATGTAGTCCTAGAAGGAGGATTATAGACATGAAGCTGGGCATAAAAATATAATTTTCTTCTTCTCCTTCTTCTTAATTGTATATTGATTTGTTTGATGGCTATCTTCAATATGATTTACATATCTTACAAATGCACGATTCAGAATACATTTTATTTTCACGATTACCTGTTGACTGTACACAAGTTCCACAGTTCAATACCAAAGTAGAGCAGTCAGACCAACTGCAGCATAAAGAATAAACCCAACACAATATGTAAGATTAGGGATTACAATTCAAATCTAGACTAGAGAAGTGAACAGTGTGAAGTCGCGCAGTCCTGGTGCTAATTTGTAGGCCACCTGACTTTCGTGCTAGGCTGTGGGCAGCTCTGGGCAAGATATCTCCAGGGACCTAAAATCAATACTGCACCAAGGTAAATATGCAATATTAATGAGACAGAAGAGTGCAGGGTTGGTCTGAGCGAAGTGTATGGTTTCAATGTCAAAACCAATTGTTTTTCCAGTCGAGAACCACGCAGTCGTCAGGTTCTGTCGGTCGAGTTTGGTCTCCGGCAGTGAGAACGACCTCAGCCAGTAGGCCCTGCCATGAAGCGCAGATCAATGCTTCCAGCCCACTCTGTGCACGCCAGAGATTGAGCTGTATGATGTAGGAAATATAAATATGAAAATGACTATGAAGATTGTTTAAAAATTATATGCCTTTGTCCTTAGGTTAGATTACTGGTTTTAATATGCTATGCATTGTTACTGTGAATGCTGAGGGGAGGTGGGGGAAGGGAAGCAGAGGGGTGGGGGGTTGCTAACAGAGAGTGGGGGTGTTTGCCCAGCCTTACAAGAGTTGCCTGTGACTCATAAGTTCTCTGTTGATAATTGAATTCAAAACTGGCACGAACAAAAAGCTTGCGGGTGGGCAAAACAGGCTGTGTCTGCATGGAGAAACACTAATGCTATCCCATGACACACCCAGGTAACAGAGAGCTGTTCCTTTAAAACTTAATGAAGGGGAGGGGAGGGAATGTTGATGGGGGCCCCCTCGTAAAAAAGGTTAATTACTCAATTCAAACTAAATGGAACGAGTCCGCTGGGAATCCAGTCAGCGAGTTTTGCGCAGGAAAACCATCACTGAGGGGTGGATCCTTTCATGTGGTCTTCATCAACGTCTCCCCCGTGTTCGCTCCACAGTACCCCTTCAGACCTCCTACACATGGCTCTATACGCTTAAAGCTCACGATGATGCATTTTCCATCTATAAGAAGCCAATTCCCAGATTAATGGGAAACATGTTTCGATACTTTAAACACAATCTGAGTTTTATTAGAAGGTTAAATGGCTGAATGAATGCTTAATGGGCTAGACAAATGATAATGTTATACAGGGATGTGTGGGTGATGTTCATTATCAACTGGGTTTAGATAATGATGGCAGGCAGGAAATATTATCAAGTAGAACTTCAATCAAATGATACATTAGAGAATAGACTTTACAATATTACAATGTTATGTAATATTTTTTGGCCCTTTGCTTTGCCTTTGAGATACCTGTGACCCTAAAGTAACTCCTGACAGGCACCAGAGACTCCTTTGAAGGCAGTCAATAGCTAAATACACCATGTTTATTCTTCACTCTATACTGAAGGTTTCTAGAGCTCTTCTTTGAAGTCTCACCTCATGTTTTGTTTTGGCACTTATGTACATGCAAGAAGGATGGTTTATTTTTCCACTGAAGCACCCAGTGGCAGTTTAATCTTCCCTGAACATAAACTAAAATAATACATGGCAATATTCCATCAGTATTTACTTTGGTTTAGATCAGTTGAATTGGAGACTAGACTAAGTTTGACCTGCTTCGCGAATAGCAAAGCACAAACTTGTACCCTTTCATGGTCTCTTTTATTGTCAGAAGATACTTTCTATAATTGTTTATCAATCAAAAACGTTTGTAATTTGTGATTGACAGGTCAGGTCAAAATTCTGTTTCATTTGAGGCGTTAAGAGCTTAAAGTATGGTCAAACCAAAAGGCAGTTCAGCACTTAACAATCACCAACACAAATGGTTGTTAGAAATGTCTGTTTGAAAATTCTGAATTACATAAAGAGAAAAAATATGTTTGTTTGCTTTTTCTAGTTAACCTGGTCAAAATATGTGTCCTTTAAATGTGAACATATTAGTAAAGAATTAAACCAACATACAAAGGTCTTATGTTCTCCTGTCTGTCATGTGATTGAACAGTTAAAGTGGATGTAAACTGACATTGAAATATGGAACAGGAATGGACTTATTATAAGCCTAAAACATGATGTGGTTATAGGAGTCTCAGTGACTGTCATAGCCAAGGTGTGACTACAGTGACCCTGAAGTGCAAAACACAACAACAAACATTAGCAAGTTCTTTCTTTTCAGCTGACTTCAAAATTCATATTTCTCATCCAGACCACTCAATATTTTGTGATCCTGAGGACACTGAAGGGATACGGTTAGATTGTTTAACAGATTGGCTCAGAAGCAAGTGCATGTTACGCATCAGAAAAGTTACAGATTGCAGGAGCTGGACAAAGGGAAAGGAAAGAATGTTACAGCACTCAAACACGTACGTAAAGTGTGATATAATAGCTCTCCTGTAGCCTAAAGCTTTTGCCATGTATCGCATTTTCTATTTCACTGGGGCACAAATCACTAGTAAAGAAGTAGGAATAAACTAATAAATATAAAATTCACCTTCATAAAACTGGAGACAAAGGTCTTAAACAGTTTATGTACAGAGTATTTTTGAGCCTATATGGAAAATTGCAAAGAGAGAGGTTTTTCGGACAGCAGTAAAACCTTTTAGCAGCTTTAAAATAGTAAAAGCAGGTACAAGGATATAATTTTCACTTAATATTATGCTTTGTTTTAGGACTCACCACCTAATAGGTTCTGCTGGGTTCCCAAGGGAGCATGTATTTGTATCACTGTTGATCTTAGGATCCCGAAAGTAAGTTCTCTTTTAAAACTAAAGAGAAACAATTGGAGAGAAAAATAAATAAAGACTTGAAAAATTGAATGATATGGTCTGTTTTGGTCAATTAGGGTCAGTGTTTGACTATAGTCAGACTAGTCTTCCAAACTCGTGTCTGCCAGGTTCTCTTACTTAATGGCTCTCAACAGCCACTTTCCTTTCCTTAAGTCAGCACACTCTGGCCTTCAATCCATGTCATGTTGGCTTCTATTGACAAGTGTGTACTTGTGCATTTCCGAGGGTTGAACGATATTCAAGAACCGCCACTCATACTAGACTCTAGTAAAGTCCTTCACATTGGCATTGATGGATGTGGGTCCTTTCGTTCTAACCCTGGTATCAAAGTCTATTAGCATGTTGCAGAAAAGAATGGGAAGGGTAATTCAAGTTCCTCAACTGTCCCACAGACAAATGGGCTAAAGGCCAAAGTTTACACGGAGCATTTCCAACTAATTCAATCTTCATCAGCACTGATTCACTTATAGTCTGAAAGCACTGTGTTTTGTTTGTAAATGCGGTTTCTCGGACCATCTGAAGTCAATGGCTTGTTGTGTATTCACTCCATAAAAAACATGCTCCCCAGTGACATTGATGGAGCATTCCCAGTGTGTTCCTACAATGCATCATCTTTACAGAGTGCTCTGATTAAATTAGACTTTTATTATGTACAGTGAGGTATAGATCATGCCTTACATAATAAAGGCTCCCCTGTGATCTGTGCAGAAGCAAATCATTACACTTGGCAAGACTAGCATGTTGATATGGAACGTCATTGTCAACATTTCTAAACGACAAGAGGTGATAGAGAGATAAACTATCCAGTGCGTTCTTCGTTATCAAGGCAGCCCTGCCTGTTAATCAGTGTAGTTCTACTGTATATTACCTTGCTGAGTCAGTGTAAAGAGGAAAAATATGGATAATTTGTCAAATTGTCTTAAATGGATCCAGTTTATTAAGCTATTCCAGTCTCTCCTTGTCCAATACAACAGGACAGATGCTGATCAAGTATTGGCAGCAGGAAAAACAAAACCCCCTGCAACTTCTCAAAGTCTGGCAGGTATTGACCTTTTTACATGGGAAATCAAAGCCTTTCAGGGACTTACAGGAAATGGGATTCTCTGAGTCAGAATACAAATGGGTTTCCAGAGTATTCTCCCTCCTTCTCTGAATGTGGGCGTGGTTTCTTTCTGTTAGCTATTGCACCATGAAAGTAAAATAAGATTTAACAATCATAATTTTAGCAGGTTTCATTTGGGCATGAGGTTCGGGAATTGGTGGTCTTACCCAGGACCACGACAATGAAGTGTATGTTCACGCCATCAGTGTGTAAAATGTGTACATGCTTGAATCAAATGCCAGACTACAGAATAACTGAATAAACCAGTTATATAAAAATGGATTCCACTTCTAAAACAGATGGCACTAGGGAAACAAAATCAGCATAAATCATGAACTGCTCTTTTGAAACAATTAAACTATGAAACAACTCTAATAAATCGCTCTTAACTGGTTCCTTTGCTCAGCATATGGTTTTGCTCAGCATGTGGATTGTGCCTAAAGAAGAGTACTGCCACATTATAGCTAAATAAAATAAAAATATGAAGTTATATTTGATAATTAACTAATGCAATGTTTCTGCTTCTGTATTGCATTTGAATGTTTTAAGGTGAATGAGGGGGATCATATGTCATCCTGCTTTCTGCCCTTTTGAAGGACCTGTAGACTGATTCATTTGAGGACAGCCCTAAACAAGCTTCCTAAAGTAGGCAGATAATTGGAAGAGCTTCTAAGTTATTAGGTCAAGAAAATCTTATCTGGGGGCTGCATGTGAGTAATATGTCACCATTAACATGCTAGGAGGAAAAGGAGGGTACCCCCTTAGGTATCACAGATGCCTGAAGGATTTTTACAGCTTGAACTAACACGGTACAACATCTGGTGGCCAAAACGGTCACGTGAAGTCGGTCGGTAAAGTGAGCTCATTATATTTTATATTAAAAAAAATCTACCGAAGGCATACAAGTTTTCTGCTTCGATAATACTGAGCAAGGAAAATGAGTCAAAAAAGCCATCTTTCAAAGTGTAACCAAAACAAGTTGCAGAAAGTTGATATTTTCATTCTCTGTTCATGTTACTTAGTACTGTAATGTCGCTTATTGTATCAAGACTTCTAAAACCCTGTATGAAAAGCTGCCCAATAAATGTTAATTGACTGACAGAAATAACCCTCATCATTCAGTAACCTTCAACTCTCAGTCATGTAGATACTGCTTACTGTTGCAGTTTGAAAGAGAGCCAAATATGTTTCAGTTGTGTCTCATCTAATTACAGCCTCTTTCATATTGAGTCTTCACAGGCCATGCTGTTGGATGTAACTGGGCCATTGTTGTAGATCTCAGAACTTGATGTGGCCGGTCCCTTTGTAAGGACAACTTTGGTTTAGTTTTTTGCATTAACAAATTTCGCATTTTGGTTCTGAACTGCTCTGATCCAGTGTTCAGGCAAAGTCTCGTCCAGACCTAGGATCTCGTCTAAAGCTCTTCATTTCTTCGGGGTCAATGTGACAAGCTTTCTAACAAATTGATTTTTCTTTCTTCTGACAATCGCAATATAAGGCTATATTACTTTAGGTGTTCATTTACTGATTGATCAGTTCTGGGATGGGGGGAGGGGGGCAATTATTTTGATGGACTATTAAAAGTAGACTCTTCCCTAGCCAGTCGTTCTTTGTGATAGGTGGTTTCAAGTGGATGAAGGAGACCCACTCCATTAACTGGTCTTCATCTGTAAAGAATAAATACCTATTTTCCTAATTGAAAATGTATTTCTTGTAGGCTTTTGTCCAAGATGTATGCTCTTCACCAGAGTGCACAAAATGTAATTATCGATAAAAATGCAATACCAATACAGAACACTTGAATTATGTGGATTTTACATTAATGTGATAGGGTACTGGACAAAATATCCTCCAGGTCGAAAGGTGCTTTAGGCTGGTATTTGGAAACCACTGCTCTACAGTATAGGATGTTGTACTTATTCTTAGATTGTTATTTTCCATGTTACCAAAATACTTCAACACAAGTAAGAGCAGTAGACTGCTAATGGACTATATAGCAAGAAAGCCAACAATGTATTATTTATTGAAGCCTCTCATTTTGATATGGAAAATCTTTTGACAGGTTGATTTATACAGCTAGCCTGTCAAATAGCAACCTAAGTAGAAATAACAACTGGTAGAGCAAACACAGAGCACATGTAATTAGAAATGCAACAAGTGTGAAATAAAGAAAGGATGAAGTAGAAACTGCTTATTTAATGCTACTGTCTCCATAACCAGGTAGAGTGATTCAATTAGCTTTGAAGGTCTTCCACATGGTTAATTTCAAATGGACAAATAAAAAAACACATTAAAAAGCTGTTGGATTTTGACAATCTGAACATAAATTAGCAGACAGATGAAAACGATTTTACAATATTTTATTGTTGACGACTAGGTAGGCATATCCTGCTCAGTCCTCAAATAACAAACACACAAGGACAAATTCATTGACATTGAGAAGGCTACAGGACAGTTAGAAGATTTTGCTGAAAAATGCCACTCAGATCTATACAAGTTAAGTTTTATTCCACATTACAGTGTTGTGAGCTCTTAAAAAAAGTCAGATTTGACAAGGAGATTGTAAAAGTGAACAAGGTGTACTTTTAATAGCCATAGCCTTTTTCTCAGAGGAATCACTTCTGATTCTAAGAGGACTACAAGGACACATAAACCTATGGTATTTTTAATGACTGACATTTCTGGATTACCATTTTTATACTCCTGGCATGGTAATGGCTATATTAGAGCACTAAGATCCCGTGAGATCTTGGTTTGACGACAGGCCTTTGCTCAGCCAAGTCCCCTCTGGTCTGTAACCATTCACAGGCCCCACTTAAACAAAGCTCAATTATAGAAACTTTCAAGTGCTTCAGCGCTGGTTACACGATCATTAATGCGCCCACCAGATGAGACTCAGGGCTTGTAAACATACGTTCACAAATGTAATTGCTCTTATTCTTCCTACAGTTCCACAAGATGATATTCTAATGTCTATTATATTTATCCATTCATTCTTTGTCTTTCTATTCACGCAGCTATGATGATAACTGATTACTGTTGTAACTCACCATGATCATTAGCAGCCCCATTTGCTATCTTTGGACAATGCAAATGTAAGTTTTACATTGAAAGTACTTTACTGTGTGTGGCAGTAGAACGGCCTGCAGCATGTGGATAAATAAGCACTGGCAAAGTGGCTGATGGCTTCATCAGTTTGGGTGCATGCAAGTAGATTTTTAGACCTGGTCAAGTAACCTTTTGGCGCCTGTCCAATTCTGGAAAGGTTTGCAGTCCACACTCCTACCTCTCACTCTTGAAAAGTGTTCTTATGGTGTAAATCCTAAATGTGTTACAGTCATGACATTTTGAAGAAAAAAACAGGCATTTAAATCATGAGTCATGCATTAAGGGTGATAAATTAAATTGTCATGCTGTTTTACAGACGTTCCAGAAAATTTATTTTCCAAGGAATCGATAGCATTTACACAAGAGAATCTGCAGTATGTGGTATTATTTTTACAAAATGTTGAGCAGAATAAAGCTGTAATTTATAAGTGTCTAAAGAATGATCATGTAATACTTCCCTGATCTGTTGCCCAATTTATTCCTTGATTTAAAATGTTGAAAACTAATTTCTGTGTGACTTTAAAAGAAAATCACACCAAAGGAGGGCAGGTTTTGGTAAATATGACTTAGATTGCAAATACATTTTACTACAGCCTCCTCAGTGATGTCTTACTATGCGATTCTTTACAACACTTGAAAACGGTTCAATGATGTCATTCTCATTAATAAACTTCTCAGGACTAGAGTTTAATTCTTAAGAAACTAAACTCTAATCCTGAGCAGTTTATTCATGAGGATGACATCATTGAAACCTACCCTCCTTTGCATTTGCACATAATTTATAGGTAACCCAAAGGTGTAGTCATTAGCACAGATCCGACTTTGTCAAGCAAGACATCAGAGGAAAACAAGACTGGGAAATCAGGCAGGCTATGGGAGTGCTGGTAATAACTCCTGTTAACTTTTTAGTTGCCACATGTTCCTCCAATAAAGTCCCCTAGAAGAATTAGGATTGTGATGAACATATTGGAGGAGGTAAAGCATGCATTGGTGCATACAGACGTGCTCAAATTTGTTGGTACCCCTCCACAAAAAAACGAAAAATGCACAATTTCGTCTGAAATAACTTAAAACAGACAAAAGTAATTGGCATCCAACATTGTTTATTCCATATTTAATAGAAATCAGACTTTGCTTTTGATTTTGTTTTTCAACATAATATTGTAAATAATGAAACCAATGAAAATGGCATGGACAAAAATGATGGCACCCTCAACCTAATATTTTGTTGCACAACCTTTAGAGGCAATCATTGCAATCAAACGTTTTCTGTAGCTCTCAATGAGACTTCTGCACCTGTTAACAGGTAGTTTGGCCCGCTCTTCCTGCGCAAACTGCTCCAGCTGTCTCAGGTGTGATGAGTGCCTTCTCCAGAATGCAAGTTTCAGCTCTTTCCATAGATGTTCAATGGGATTCAGATCAGGACTCATAGAAGGCCATTTCAGAACAGTCCAATGTTTTGTTCTTATCCTTATTGGGTACTTTTAGCTGTGTGTTTTGGGTCATTATCCTGTTGGAGGACCCATGATCTGTGACAGAGACAGAGCCTTCTGCCACTGGGCAGTATGTTTCGCTCCAGAATGCCTTGATAGTCTTGAGATTTCATTGTGTCCTGCACAAATTCAAGGCACCCTGTGCCAGACGCAGCAAAGCAGCCCCAAAACATAACCGAGCCTCCTCCATGTTTCACTGTAGGTATGGGGTTCTTCTCTTTTCTCTTTTTGTGGCTTGTCAATATGCATTGTGGGTATTCTTCCATGGAGGCCACTTTTGCTCAAAAAGCGATGGATGGTGCGATCAGAAACTGATGTACCTTCACCTTGGAGTTCAGCTTGTATCTCTTTGGCAGTGATCCTTGGTTTTTTTTCTGCCTTTCACACTATCCTTCTGTTCAATCTGAAGTCGATGTCCCTCTTGCGGCCGCCCAGGGAAGTTGGCTACAGTTCCATGGACCTCGAACTTCTTAATAATATTTGCAACTGTTGTCACAGGAACATCAAGCTGCTTGGAGATGGTCTTGTAGCCTTTACCTTTACCATGCTTGTCTATTTTCTTTCTGATCTCCTCAGACAACTCTCTCCCTTGCTTTCTCTGGTCCATGTTCAGTGTGGTGCACACAATGATACAAAACAGCACAGTGACTACTTTCCTCCATTTAAATAGGCTGAATGACTGATTACAAGATTGGAGACATACTAGAAACAAGCATTAGGTTTGGAATATCACTATAATCCAATTATTATTATTATTATTATTATTATTATTATTTTTATTTTTATTTATTTATTTATTTTTTCTAAGGGGTACCAACAAATGTGTCCAGGCCATTTTATAATATCTTTCTATAATTAATAATAATAATCTCTTTTCACAGCTTCTTTTCTTTATTCTATGACATACCAAAGGCATGCAAATATACATGATGAAATAGCTTTTAATGTAATCACTTTTCAGGAGGAATGAAGCATTATTTCAATGGGCTGTAAGGGTACCAACAAATTTATACTAATCTGTAGAGCCTACTTTGTTGCTTCTCTGCCTGTAATAATGAATATTAGCAGCTGTACAAATAGCTAATGGCTTGCTCAAAATCCATAAACATGACAGAACATGACCCCATGGCAAAGGTATATAAGCCAACCACTTAATTCCTGTGAACCAAATCTTCACTTTACAAAATTGTTGACATTATACAAGGGAATACAAACATTTTAAAAGCCATGGCACTTTCTTATTTCATTTGTGCCGATTGCTTGGTTCTTATAAATTGATCAATCATAGGAACTATATGAAACAACATATGATATTGTGGGAATGCACAGGCCATAGGATAACCACCTCAGTTAAAGGGATAGACTTCATACGTGAAGTGTGGGCGTGATATTCTAGCTTTTTCTGGCGAATACTGCTGAGAAAATGTTTTATCACTGTTCATAATTGATTTGCAATGAAATGCCAATAGTCAAAACGATGTATGGTCCAGATGGTGTCATAAGCAAAAACTATATGTTATATAAGTTTCCTTATGTTATTTGCCCTATTTTGTAGAAGCAAACATATTTATTGAATTATACCATTTTCTTATGTCAGTCTACAGCATGAGGTAACTGAGGCATTTATGACTTCTAAATCCACCTTCTGCTTAAACTTTCCTTTTATGGCTATGGTAAGATATGCTTCTGATTGATTCTGAAGATTTTGGCTCACATTGTTTTAGTTTTTCTTGCCAAACTACAATATATCACAATTCATATACATTTCTAAAAATAGACTTCCCAAATCCACTAAAACATAATCGAACGAGACTTGGGAAATAACATCAGAGCTACACCAACTTTGATTAGTAATGCCTTACCATGGGGCTACAAAAAATGCAGTTAGTACCTTTGTAAATGTCAAAATTCATTTTAATTGAATGCATGACAGAATAATTGTAGTCAGTTCTCTAAAGCATAACGGTAACTTTTTTCATTTTGCCTGATATATAGGTTCTTGGGATTCATCTAGATTTTCATTTGATATTTAATTGATGTTTTAAATGTTTTACAATTCTGGGCAGAAATTGGGACTTGTGTAAAAGTGCTCTTCTGTTAAAAAAAGTGAAACTGCACTTAACTTATAAAATCAGAAATTGATTTTAACCAAGCTACAACAAAGCATTTATTAAATTAGACCATTTTACAATTTATTTTTATATAACGTAAGGCGAAACTGATCTGTCTTATTGTTTTGCATTCCATTGCCAGATGATAAATTTTCAGCCAGTTTAAACCTCACTGTTATGGTCGATATTACATTTGTGGATCCCATAAATCACTGTGTGAGACATGACAACACGTGTTTCAGCCTGTTCAGGGGCAGAATGGGGATTTGCATGGTGAATAATGTTTTTTAGGTTTTTTTTACCCAACCAGGGGTTATTCCATTAAAGTCAAGTCAAGTACCGTTATAACTATCAATGCAGATAAATCATGCAGCAGCGTCACTGTTCCCAGTAAATATAAGAATTATGAACATACATTTTTTTAAGAAGAATGGGAATTTAATTGGGGACTGTAGGGCCTATCCCAGGCCAAGATCATCAATCAGAAGTGAGGGGTTTGCAACCTTAAACCAAACTTCACGGCTCTCATTCACGGATCGGATCAATTATTTCAATGGCAAAATTAAACAAAACATGGTTCAGCTATACTACCATGACCCTGAGACAACATTTGCCACATTTAAATATACATTACGTATATAAAAGGCTTTATATCTGTCTCTATATTTACATATACATGATTCTTAGATCATTGTTTATCATGAACTATACCTATTCATTAAGGAACATTAAAAAAAGTAAAGTATAAATGAGAAAGTGCTCAGAACAAGCAGGTTGACATTTTCTCAGGAGAATCATTGAATACATAAAAAGCCATAAAGAAGGCCTCTCAAAACTGTACAAAATTAAAGGAAAGTTGGAAGTATATTGTTGTACTGGCTAAATGCTTTATTTGTTAATGTTCAGCTGTAGTGCAGCACTAATTGGGTTACTCTGTTCACATCCTGGCAACGAACTTTGAAAGGTCTCTTCGGGCCTCCAGCTCAAGAGAGGTAGGCAGCATGGCAGATGATATCTAAAGTAGGAATAAAGCAACAGGGCCTATATCACAGGATGTACCAACAGAAAGAGATGAGATAACAGAAATAGAGGAGATGACATATACATTATTCTTTATAATTAATCAAAAGCTGGAGTGAATAGGAGTGATGTGAACAAGGCCAAGATGTCTGAAGCCAGTCCTCCAGCTAATTAAATGGATTACAGAGTTTCCTTGAGGCTTGTTGGACAGGAGAGCTGGCACACACTTAATAACATCTTATTCACATTGTAGGAAGAGAGTTTTAACTGCAGTCTAGACTCAGTGGTTGGAGTAAAGCTGCAAAGCACCGCATTGTATAAAACACAATAGATCCTTTGGTGATTACCAACAAAAGAGCTTAGTGTCAGCGCTGCCACACCAAACGCAGGCTGAACTCAGAGGAATGTTTCAAACTCCTACACACAGCGGCCGAATTTGACAGCACGTATATTTCAGATCCAGCCCGTACTGAAGGTCACACTGAGAAACCAAACTCGTGGGCAAATCAAAGCATCCTCTGCAACTAGACTCTGCAATGTTTCAATGACTCAGAAGCCTGTCAACATTAAATAGACATTTTTTTAAAAATGACCTAATCAATGTCATTAAAGTAAACCTGTTTTGTCAACCATGCATTGTTTTATTTAAATGACACTGAAGTGAAGACGATTTGGGTCTTTTCAGCACATTTTGGACACTGACTGGACAGATATGTTCTGTCGTGTCAGAGTGGAATATTAATGACACAGAAATCCCAGGCTCTTCACATAGACAACTACATAAATGCTAATATAAGGAGAAATATAAATCACTATTCAGTACACATTAGGGTTACTCCTCAGAAAGAAGGATTGGCAACCCTAGCAAACAAATATATAAAGTAAAAATTACCATGACAAAGGGCTCCTGACAAAAACAAGCTGTGCAACAGAGATAGAAATATTAACCACACAATTTATTTCTTAGTATTAGCATTCTGTAGAGTTTGGTGTCATACTGTATCACAGCAACCCAGATAGTTTTGTTTGCGACCATCAGCTGTAAAGTGGGCAGAAGCCTAAGAAGTTATGTGTGTAAAAGCAGATTGATGCAATCATTTTGCTTTTTGCTAGTGGAGCTAGTGCTCACGATGAAAGGAAGCTATGTGGAGACAGAAGAGCTATGCATTTTAATCTAGAGACGTTAAAGAAGAGTGAAAGAATTCTGTGGTCAATACTGAAAAGGGCTGCACTGTTTTACCCTTGCATGGGAACATAGTACCATCTGGCCTCAGAAGCAATTGATGGCATGCACATAAATAACGCAGAGATACAGCAATAATAGTTACTGTACACAGCTTGCCCAAATACGTGTTCCACTGACACATTCAACAGGCCCCATCCCTGGAGGGACGCCTTGTGATGTTGATGCCTGGCACACACTCAAAAAACTAAAACAAAACAAACAAAAACAGGCTAGCCTGAATAAAACCTACCCTAAACAGTTATTTTGTTCTTGTGCTACTGTGCCCTACACTAGGTCTAGCTGCATACCAAACCTATTGCTCCCCAGAACCCAAAATCCACTTCTTATCAGTTGAAAGCTGGACTCTCACAGGGTGTAGGTCTTGGACAATCAAACCAACTGAAAAAAAAAACCATACGTGCTACTTAACATTGGTACAGCTGACACTGAATCACAGGAGCCAATCAGAATCTCCCTGGCCTGAACAGAATAAAAGATAGTTGATGTAGCATAACTCAGAAGTACATACATGTTCTTGAACAATTAATTCTGGGCTTCTGCAGGGTTCAAGATAGATGTTAAATGCCATTTTCTTCCCCTAAATGCAGCAGCTCTCATCAAACCCGTGACATATCTGGGAATCAGCTGTCTGAGAACCACAAAATAGGCAGTTATGTTCAATCCCACAAATTAGACTCTGGAGCCAGCATCATTGCTGTCAATGAGCACATTTAAATGCATTGCTTCCTGTGTAAGTCCCCCTTAAATAATACAGAGTGTTTGCTACAGTGAAATTCGTTTATAGAGAGGAATAATTGAGCATGTCTATTTGAGCCTGAATGTCTCTCACAGAGCATTATTTGATCGTAATTAATGGTGTATTTGTTTATTCCTTGCAGGAGGGTTCCGAGTGGAAATGTAATGTTAATTTATTAATTAACTTATATGACACTTCCTTACTCAAATTCCCACAGACAAGCTGGTGTCATTATCTGGTTTCTTTAGGAAAAACAAAAAACATAGGCAGGATTTCTGGATTTACTATTTTCATATAACATTGAAAATGCAAACAATTATAGGTCTTCTGAGAATACAGCAACTAGTATTAAACTTGTTTTCTCATCCTAACGGCTGAATACAGTTCCAGTATATTATCAGGAATTCCACACTTCCCTCTGCTGTCTCTACAGATTGCCTTATTTTCACACCTGCCTTTGTTATCATTTCATGATTTTATTTTATTGCGACAAAGCAGATTGTGTATCTATCACAATGTTCCCTTCTCTGAAACACGTAACTGTAGAATGCCTGTTGAATTGCCTAGGAATGCAGAATAATATTGAATGAAACAAAATGAACACGCTGCAACCACGGCAAAGTCATTTCCAACACTAACTACACTACACTAACTAACAGTCTCAGCAGGTGTAAATCCAGGTTTATTAGGTGCTTTGCATCACACAAATAAACAATCAAATTAATAAAATGAAAGTGGGTGGTTCACTGGGTTTTGTGGTAATAATAATTGTTCACTCCTATATTGCCACCAAAACATCTGACCACGCCTCCTAACAACCTCCATTCAGCATTGATATGATAATAGAAGAGAACGGAAATCAATACATAAATTAATATTCATTTGAATACAGGCCAAGATCTCATTCCAGTGCCAAACCTGTGGCGACTGACAGTGTGCCCAGCAATATTGACTGTATTTGTAAGTATTCATATTATCAGTATTAGATTATAAATATATTTATATACACATTAGCTATAGAGAGATTATATTAATCACAAGGTGAATAATATCTCCAATATGCATTGCGAAATACATTTTATTATGTTCTATTTACTTCATTGCAATGAACTACCCTCAGTACACACAGTATGGTAAATAATACCACAAAATATCTGCAAATGGCAGCTAAACTATAGCACAAATATAGATTGACTTTTGAGTCATTGTGTGTGGCCTGATGTGTTCTGTTCCACCTTACTATAACACCAGCACTAATATAAATTCAAATGAAAAGGCTTGTTTGAGTTGGCTGGGGTCCAAACATGAACAAAGCGTGACATGAAAAATGTCCCACTGATTCGGAGGGAAAGCAGGAGTGTGAAATCACTAAGAATGCAGTAACTCTGAAAACCAAAGGAGTACAGTAAATCCCCCGAATATCACTTTCCTTTATCAAAAAATAATCAAAGAATTGAATCTTCAAAAGCACAAATATTTTCTGCACAGAGGGTGATTGGGAGACATGCAAACACAATCCACTTCAAAGCACATCAGTGAACACTTTTACAGTGGAGGGCTACTTCATTAGCACCCCCATGAAGTCACAGTCCAAACAGATTACAACTAATGGACAGCAGGTTTGAGGAATCAACTCCATTATTAACACACTCAAATCAGAGAGGATCTAATGAAATCACATAGTGTAAAGAAAAGAGGAAAATCATCTCAATTGCAAACTTTTCCTAGTATTGCAACAAAAAGTATTTACAGTATTCCTATCCTCACAATCCAAAGGAAAAAGGGAGCTTTGTTTCAGAAAACAATCCCTCCTTCATTTATTTATTTATTTAAAACAAAAACATCTGGTGAAACCCTCTGCGTGAAACGTGTTGATTCATAAAAAGAAAGAAAAGCCCAACTCTCCTGACACGCCAGAAGACTGAGACCTTTGCACCTCTCTTCATTGCAGAGAGCTGGGCTGGACAGCACTCCAGCGGACGGGGGGGAATAAAACCCAGCTGGCGAGAGATGAGGCCTTCATAAAGTGATCTCAAGCCAATTAAAAGCTTGTCTGTCTTGTGGGCTTGCAGAGAGAACACGATGGTGTACAATGGCAGCACGGCCCATGTGTGTCCAGAGCGAAGCAGAGGTTAGAGAGCAATTGTTGTAGATCACTATCAGCACTCAGAAGCGCCTGTCTCAGTTAGACTTTGATTACTCAACTGAAGGCACCAGGAGGGAATGTTGTTACACTAGCCTGTCTGATAACTGACTTACATTTACTGTACATCTCTTAAAGGCGTAGCTGATTTATTTATTATGTGCACTCCTGTCTATTCATTATGGCAACCTGTATTTTATGTTTTCTAAATTCTCTTTCCCACGATCTATTCCAGCTGTTGGTTTTCAAATGTGGAACGCAATACAATGGAAAGCTGAACACTTTCCCCTGAAGAACAGGACAAGGAACAAGTGAAACATGAATTAACAGGATGCTCTATTCATTAACTGGACAAAGTTGGGTTAGAAGAAGACAAAGCCTTAGGGTGTGATGAGCAAAACAGTTTCAGACCAACAATTAAAGCAACCGAAATTACAATTTGTGGTGAAGTTCACTGTAAAACATATTTGCACACCTCGTCACAAAGATTCTAGAACATACAGGGGTCTAGAAATAGGCGATTGATTTCATTTAGAAATTAAGGATGTTACCTTTGGTAGCAGTAATGGTGAGATGTTACAGGAAGGCCAATGAACACTGATGTTAATTGTTTCAAATCTGCCAAAACAAACTAATAATGGGCAAAAATGTAAGTAGAAAATGGGACACGCCTGGCCGAACTGGGCATTTGTAGAGTTAAATATAAGCCAGTTGAATCGGCATTGATGGATTGATTGATTGATTTTTTAAAGAAAACAATTCAAAAGTTAAATTTGCAAACAAGCAGCTGGGAATGCAGGATGGGTTGGAGAACTTCATATGGTTTACATCCTTCACTGCCAAGCAGATGTATGCGTAAACCAGGTGCGAGTTTCAATCGCCAAGATCTTCCCTTTACACCTGAAATTGTCAAATTGACAAGCTTGGCTGTGCAAACACAGAGTCAAAAACACAAGAGGACACTCTGCTGTATATAATTTCGAAATATACCAATGATGAGGCAAGTTTCTGATTTCTAACTGCACTGTGGGATACACCACTGCCTGTAACTTTCACTTAAGGTCTTTATTATGATGATACATACCACTCCTTGAGATTCATCCTCGTGAAACTTTTAAGAGGCAGGTCTCTACAGCTGTACCCTGTTTGATGATGCTACTGCGTTTCTGAATCACTTCCATGTCTTATTTATCTGGGTTTCGTTCCAAAACTACCACTATGACTGAACATGTAGAGATTTCTCTATCGGCAGTTGTTTCTTGTTAAAGGGTTTCAACACTTCTTCACACTCAAAATAAAACAGACAAAGATATTAATGAATACCACTGAATTTGTTTACTTTTTTTTCTTCTACATTTTTGGAAAACAACCCTAAATAAAATAAAGCATTTAGTCTGGCATGTTGACATCAGGGACTCATATTTACACAGTGAAAAATGACCAGACTTGTTCTCAGCACTGGTTGAAGGGTTCACTACCTTTATAACAGAAAACCTCGCTATTGCAACTGCTCACATGCCGTTTCTTGGCCTAGCCTGGTGGGAAGCTCATACGTTGCAGGGATACTTTAATAAAGCCAGACACCCTTGTTTTCGCACAGCCTCGGGGCTTCTGCTGTCCTGCGGCTTTGAAAACTGTAAATATCCATCGGTTGTTTTCAGAGAAACTTAAGGCCAGGCAACAACAGGGCCAGGGATACAGCGCAGTCAAAGAAAACAATGCTGCAGAAGAGTCCGATGTGAAACCGAAGAAGAGTGACGCGACGTGGGTTTGTGCAAGACTCTGAACTTGAATTCATTTTACAGCTATGCTTCTTAATTCACAGAACAGGGTAACAATTACTGAAAACCTAAACTATCAGGGGATTATCTGAAGCACATTCCACTACGATAGGAGGACAAACCAAATTAGAAACTACTAAAAAAAAAGAAGTTAGAATTAATTCCGAGCTATACATACATTTATAATTTATTTTTTTTATGCTACACATAGTAATGATTATTACACTTTTTCAAAAACTTGCTGCAATAGGATAAGAATGACTCAGTAATTCATAAGTCAGATTTTTTTCACTTCTCCCTGGTGTTGGTGAGATGAAGTCAGTGTGTTCAAATTGGTAACATGAAAGTGATCAAGAGAGAAAGTTCTACACGACACACATCTGGCCATGAGCACAGAAGAACAGTTAGGAGAATATGTCAAGACAGCTTTCCTGTAATATGGTAATGGTAGGAGCCTCAATTTGAGAAGTGCAAAGATGTCTCAGCACTGTAATAATAATAATAATTGCTAAGCAGTACCAATAAGACATTTAAAACTGTAGGTTAATATTCTTAAAGTTATGCAATATAATGATGAACGTGAATTATGGAATTAACAAATCGATGGTACCCAGGTCTTTTTTCCATTTTCCATCTCTTTCTAAAAACAAGTTAGAACGTCTTATATAAAGACATATGAAACCCGATAAGGGGATCTTGTATGTAAATGTAATATAAAAATAAACCTATAAATGGCTTCCAGACTTCTATGGATAACCCCTTCTTCTGGTCAGAAAACAAATAATATTTTGTTAGGCAAGGTTTAAGAACGAATTACTCGGCCTTGACGGAATGGGCACAGGACTTTCAATAAAAGAAGGATGTTGAGATATTGAACATTTGATATGATGAATGTTGTCACTACGCCAACACTTCAGACAAGAGCAAAGTACATGAGTCAGCACTCAGGTTCAGCTAATCAATTATGCAGAAAAGTAAAGCGTTATATCATCTTCTCACCAAGACTTTTACCAATACAGGTATACGCCGCGTTGCACAACCCTGCTATGCACAGAGTCGTCATAACACAAATGTACTAAATTAATGTATTAATTATTAAAATATCATATGTTAGCAACACTGGAATGCAACCCTTGTCTTGCAGAGACGCATGGCATAGCTGTTCTTCTGCTGTATATTTAAAAGGGTGTGCTATTCTGTGTCCTGCTTCTGAATTCTTAATACATTGATAAGGAAGTATTGGCATGGCCGCAGTGTAATATAATCACTCATCCCGCGCTATAATGTGTTCCTGCAGAAGAGTCCCTTTTCTGCTTATTTCCCACTTCCACCAGATGACATCAGCCTGGCAGATTGGCGAGAAGAGAATCGCACAGTTGCCAACTGGAAGCTGGCAGTGGTACTTCTTCAGCGCGTTAACCAGCCTATTCATTCTCCTAGACACAAACCACACCCCGAGGTCAGGGACCTTTACAAGTGAGCAACTGACTCTTCTGTCAATCCTACTGCTGAAATACTTGTAGGGTGACAATGTAAAACCGGGCTGATAAGAATGCAGTCTTTGTACTGTCAATCAACACTGCCCACCCCTTTGCAGCTCGATACCCAGTTGACACGCAGCGGCTGTTGTCTGGTTTGATTCTGTAGAGCACTGTTGGCAAAATGAATATGCCACCACTCCTCTTTTGAATTCCAGCAGACCACCAGTACACATGTAAGTCACAGCCATGTGGTCGCTAGGCCCTAGTCAAACAAAGGGATAGACAGCATTTTCCTCATACCATTCACTTAGGAATTATCGCCACTGATAATATGCGGAACCAGGGAATAACTTCATGTTTATCCAGGGAAAAACTTTGTTTTCATTCAGTTGTTTTCAACCTTGGTCACGGAGCACCCCTTGGGTTTTGGATGCAGCTGAGCATTAAATTACATTAATTGACCTATAATTACTTAATTGGAATTAATTATTGGAATCTTTGAAATGATTGGAGATAGTCCAGGTAAGGGTTTAAAACAGGAAGTATCCCAGAGCTCAGTTGGAACAAAACCACAAAGAATACAGGAGTCCAGGACTAGGGCTATAAACCCTGGTCTCGTTATTTTCATCCAAGACTGTAATAAAAATGTATCTATCTTTGAAATATTAGTCCACATAGTTCTAATAAAGTAGCCGAAATGTTACCCTCTCAAGCAATCTCTGAAATCCATTGGGAGAGGGGAAACCCCAAACACTAACTGCTCATTTATTTTTTAGTTTTAATCTCATGTTTTTTGACAAGAATCACGGAGAGCACTGATCTGTTGCAAGCAGGAGTAGAAAACAAAACCTAACCATTGCAGTAATGAGTGATCCGACTTATGATATATATACAGTTAGGTCCTTAAATATTTGGACAGTGACACAATTGTCATCATTTTGGCTCTGTATGCCAACACAATGGATTTGAAAGGAAAAAATCAAGATGTGCTTTAAGTGCAGACTTTAATCTTTAATGTGAGGGTAGTTACATCCAAATTGGGTGAATGGTGTAGAAATTACACCCATTTTTATATGTGGTCCCCCCAATTTTAGGGGCTCAAACGTATTTGGACAAACTAACATAATCATGAATTCAGTTGTGAGTTTCAATACTTGGTTGCAAATCCTTTGCAGTCAATGACTGCCTGAAGTCTGGAACCCATAGACATCACCAGATGCTGGGTTTCTTCCCTGGTGATGCTCTGCCAGGCCTGTACTGCAGCTGTTCCTGCTTGTTCCTGGGGTGTTTTGCCTTCAGTTTTGCCTTAGAAATCAAAGCAAACCAATCAGAGAGATAGCAAAAACATTAGGTGTGGCCAAATCAACTATTTGGTACATTCGTAAAAAAAAAGAATGCACTGGTGAGCTCAGGAACACCAAAAGCACCGGAAGACCACGGACAACAACTGTGGTGGATCACTGAAGAATGCTTTCCCTTTCCCTGGTGAAGAAAAACCCCTTCACAATAGTTGACCAGATCAAGAACACCCTCCAGGAGGTAGGCGTATCTGTGTACAAGTCAAAAATCAAGAGAAGACTTCACCAGAGTAAATACAGAGGGTTTACCACAAGATGTAAACAGGAAACAGGAAGACCAGATTAGAGCTTGACAAAAAACATCTAAAGAACCCAGTACAGTTCTGGAACAACATCTTATGGACAGATCAACAAAGATCAACTTGTACCAGAATGATGGGAAGAGTTTTGAGAAGGGAAAGAACTGCTCATGATCCAAAGCATACCACCTCATCTGTGAAGCATGGTGGAGGTAAGTAGTGTTATGGTATGGTCATGTATGGCTGCCAAGGGAACCGGAAATGGATGGCAGTTCACAGTGCAGATGGACAATGACCCGAAGCATACTGCGAAAGCAACCCAATACTTTTTTATGGTGAAGATGTGGAATGTTCTGCAATGGCCAAGTCAAATCACCTGACCTGAATCCAATTGATCAGCATTTCACTTGCTGAAAGCAAAACTGAAGTCAAAACAGCACAAGAACAAGCAGGAACTAAAGACAGATGCAGTACAGACCTGGCAGAGCATCACCAGGGAAGAAACCCAGCATCTGGTGATGTCTATGGGTTCCAGACTTCAGGCAGTCATTGACTGTAAAGGATTTGCAACCAAGTATTGAAACTCACAATTTAATTCATGATTATGTTAGTTTAAGAACATAAGAACATAAGAAAGTTTACAAACGAGAGGGGGCCATTTGACCCATCGTGCTTGTTTGGTGTTCATTAATATCTAAGTGATCCAAGTTTGTCCAAGTTTGAGCCCCTAAAATTGTGGGGACCATATATAAAAATGGGTGTAATTCCTACACCATTCACCCAATTTGGATGTAACTACCCTCAAATTAAAGATGAAAGTCTACTCATAAAGCACATCTTGATCATTTCCTTTAAAATCCATTGTGGTGACAATTGTGTCACTGTCCAAATATTTATGGACCTAACTGTATGTGTGTGTGTGCGTGTGTGCGTGTGTGCAATTATTTGTCCCCACGCAGGTTGAGAAAGCCACCGATCAATGTTCTGTGCAAACCAAGACATTCATTGCAGTTTGGTTCTTAATTCACATTATTGATTTCCACACAAATCCTCACTTCACTTCAACTGTTATACATCAAATGGAATTTCTATGCGATTCAATGCCCATTTAGGACATGTGGTTTCTTGTCTAAGGCAATTCAAGTATTTATCTGTGCCTAATCATTGGCACTTGTTAAATAGCATGAGGCATAGCACTGTGTATAACTATTTATCTTGGACGAAATTATCAACTGCATGAAATGAAATCCAATTAAAGAAATGTTCATGTTACACCAAGGCTTCTCTAAAGGTGTTAAGAGTGGAGAAACAGAACATTTTGGTGCATTTATTTTTATTTTTCAGTTTTTTATGTAATATTTTTATTTTTGCTAAAGTAAGGACATCCTACAAGACAATGGAAGAGAACACAGAGACCCCTACAACAGCATTGGCTGGAAGACAATTTAGTGTCACCCTTGAAGAACATACAATTGTTGCTGGTCACCTT
This sequence comes from Amia ocellicauda, assembly GCF_036373705.1. NCBI lineage: Eukaryota > Metazoa > Chordata > Actinopteri > Amiiformes > Amiidae > Amia > Amia ocellicauda. The sequence goes on along the minus strand of NC_089858.1, from coordinate 6,916,137 downwards.
TCTTGTGTGCTCTTAAGTAGTTAATTACTTACTCACCATCTTAGTAAAGTAAGATTAGAAATATTTAATATCTGCAAACCAAAGCCTTTTTTTGCTTTGAAATCAAGCTTAGTCTTCCATGCAACACTTGTCAAGTCTAAGCTGTTTTAATGCTCTTTTCCAGGATACACCTACTTAGACAACTATTGCGGATGAGCCTATATTGCTTTAATCTGACGGCTGTTGATTTTCTTGCTTTGTTGAATCAGTTCCATGTTTCTTATTGGATTAAACCAGAACTTAAAAGGCATATGGCTGAAAGACGTCCTACTTTTGACTTTTGTCTGCAATCCATGAATGAATATGGCTAAGCTGCTCAAGTTGATTTTCATTTCACTGTGCTTACACCAAATATTTGCCCGTTTCCAAGGTTTAACACAAATACAATCCACAAGAGATGGTGTAAGCAAGGTTATTATCGTATATAGCCTAACCTGTGGCCACAAAACATATGTTTGTTGTATGTTTTTAGAGGGTGGAATGGCTTAGCATTATAGATAATTACTTGCATGCCCAATTAATAGTAATAGTGTCTTAGCTCTATTAAAAATCACAGTATTGTGTAATGGCAAACCAGCTGGATATCAGTTAACTGTTTGAGTGTTTTGTATTTGCTTTTTTTGTCTCTCTTCGTAAATAGTTCTAGAAAATGTGTCTGAGATGTTTGAAAACTATAATACAGTCATAGTTGGCAATCTTTCTGCAATAATTACAGTTTTTCATGAATCAGATGCGGTTGTGGGTTCTCATGTGGCTGTAAAGTCCGATTTGTTAAAGATTTTTTTTTCCCCACACTTGACTACACCTTGATTGGAGTTTTTTCTTTTACGTGATTTCCTTTGAGATATTTTCGGTGTCAAACTTTGCTCAGCCAACAAAAATCATCTTTCACCACTTCCACTCCTGTCACATTCATCTTCCTCCGCTGAAAGAGCACATTATTTTAGGTTGATCTTTAGACAATCTTCGTAACTTTTCGACTGACCACCATAAGTGCATTTACCAAGCTTCAAGCCACCATAGAACACCTTCTTCAGTAGTCTAGTATCAGTGACCAATTCACCAATATACTTGCCCATAAGTCAAATATATGACCTTATCAGAGGAGCCAGCATCTGGCATCTTTAATTGTTTGTTGGCTAATAATTGTGTCCTTATTGCACACACAACAGAGGATATCTATCATAGATCATACCTTCTTGTACGACATCTGGCCATCCCCTCCACCTGAAGAGTGGACCATACTACCAGACTATTTACTGGACTACAGAAAAAATGTATCTGCATCCCTTATCTCTTTTGGGGGCGCAAACACTCTTCAGTCAACAAGATATGTTGCTTTCCTTGAAGTGAATGACTGAGCCAGAGGAGCACTTTTTGAAAGTCAGTCATTGTTTTGAAAAGGTAAGAATGGAGCATCCAATTAGCAACAAAACTAAAGGTTTATAATGCAGGCGTTCTAACATCCTTAACATATGCATGTGAAAAGTAACACATAAGTGAAATCAGCATTATCATTGCTGATTTAAAGCATGAACTTGACCTTATACGAACTGAACAACACTCTGTCGAAAGTATTGATTTATATTTCTGCAATGCATGACTGTGCAACAAATGGTATACAAAAGCTAAACATCAAATCAATAGGCATAAACACACCACATTTGCTTTGCTGTTGGAAAGCCATTTTTAGTTGTTTATGCTCCAGTTATTGCTGTAAAAACTTCAGATGGGGTTCCCCAGTAATGTAATTAGAGTATTGTATGTTTTTTTTTTTTTTTTTCAAACAAGCCATGAGTCAGGGATATAACAAGTTTGAGTCATATTTTGGCTGGAGACCTCAGTGGATATTCAAGATTGGCTTTTTAGAATTCCCATATGTTTAAAAGAAATAATAATCTGGAACAGATTAAAACAAAAAAACAAAAATAAAACATTTTAGACACCTAAGACAATGCAAACCTCTAGAGATTATGTATTTATCCTCATGGTTATTCACAGTAACGATCATGATTCCCCTTTCTGCAAAACATTTTATTTTGACATATTACAAGAGATACGCATTACTATAACATAAAACTTTGTTTTAACATAATGGCTATCATTCTAAATGGGGACATTGGTTCCTGCATAATGAGAGCCTTTTGTACAGAGCTATCATTGGTTTAATCGTTTGTTATGCCTGACTTGTATTCTGGGAAGAGCAATATTGCTGTGTCATAGGGTGGCATTCCCACGGGTTACAGATGGACAAAGACTCTGGTAATTGTATGCTTCGCTGTACCAGAACTGTGACTAGCAGAGTCAAGGATTGAACTCAGTCAATAAGTCAGTCAGCAGGTAAATGTCGATCAATGTATACAAATTTAAACCAGTCCAGGATACAATTTTTGACTCTGGCATCCTTAATGGAAGAAATAACTTTAAGATGGGGGTGTGAAGTGGGAACGTTTTACAACCTCTCCCTTCAGCACAGTAGTACTGGCATCAACTAAGACTGATAGAAAATAAAATAAATATCCTCCCAGCAAATTCATGGACAGAGTTTAAAGAGCACTTATTAAATTGTTCATAACTCTATTCTGGCAAGAGATAAAAGCATAGGAAAATCATCTTAATGGAGTCAGGGCAGCAGTTGTTAAGATGTATCAAATGCTGTAAAAGCCAGGCAATAAAGACTTTGTGGGTATTTTACTTAAGGGCATTGAGTTCAATCCAGCAGAGTCACCAGTGGCTAAACTGAAAGGCAGATTAAATTACAAATAAAGACAACCGCAGTGTATCAGAGGTATATCGTTTCCATGCATTTATATTACATACCTAGATTAAATGCTTTATTTATCTTGCAGGCTATTACTCAAGGAAGACTAAACTCTGGCCAGCCTGTGTTGTGTAAAAAAAGCTGCACACAGGTGTTTGTCTAGACAGTGTGGATCTTCAGCAGAACTCTGTACGTGCATAGTGCACCAACATGTGCTGTGCATCACCTGTGCTCAACTAGGAAGACAGAAATATTCAGTTTGTTTTTCTTTTGCTGTAAACCTAAACCTTTCATAGCTATAGTGTACTGCCCTGCAGTGATTTGTATACAGAAATAATTTTTTGCACCTATATGCATGTTAATTAATTCATACTCTTTTTTTATATATTAAAACTATAAGGCATTTGACCTCACATGCACAACAGTGTAATAAGTGACAGTGTAGAACCTACATGTGTACAAGAGAAAGACTTCTATTCCTTTAATAATACTGGCTGAATATATGATGTAGTGATGCTGGGACTGCCATCAAAATTACTGACAGTACATCCATTGAGAAAGTCTGCTGTGGAATTTAGGCGCATAAAGTGGCTGGCCCTTTCACAGACAGGATATATATTTCATGTGCAGATCAGATGCTTGGGGGTATGCCATAGACAGTGGCACTAACCCAGCTTCTGGCCACATATGCATTATGTTGGCATACACGTGCTCTACTGAAATGTTTACGCGTGTTAGTGTGTGCTAAACTTGTTTTATTATCCTTGTATATGAGCTTGCTGCGTGATTTGCTGGGCCACATCCCTGTTGCAAAGGAAATTGGATCTTGGTTGCATTACCAGGTCCAAACAAATCTCAGAGAGCTGTGAATAGGTACTGTTGCATACACCGATCAGCCATAACATTATGACCACCTGCCTAATATTGTGTAGGTCCCCCTTTTGCTGCCAAAACAGCCCTGACCCGTCGTGGCATGGACTCCACTAGACCTCTGAAGGTATGCTGTGGTATCTGGTACCAAGACGTTAGCAGCAGATCCTTTAAGTCCTGTAAGTCTTTAAGTCCTGTAAGTTGCGAGGTGGGGCCTCCATGGATCGGACTTGTTTGTCCAGCACATCCCACAGATGCTGGATTGGATTGAGATCTGGGGAATTTGGAGGCCAATTCAACACCTTGAATTCGTGATTCATCAGACCTGGCCACCTTCTTCCATTGCTCCGTGGTCCAGTTCTGATGCTCACGTGCCCATTGTAGGCGCTTTCGGCAGTGGACAGGGGTCAGCATGGGCACCCTGACTGGTCTGCGGCTATGCAGCCCCATACGCAACAAACTGCGATGCACTGTGTGTTCTGACACCTTTCTATCAGAACCAGCATTCACTTTTTCAGCAATTTGAGCTACAGTAGCTCGTCTGTTGGATCGGACCACACGGACCAGCCTTTGCTCCCCACGTGTATCAGTGAGCCTTGGCCGCCCATGACCCTGTCGCCGGTTCACCGCTTTTCCTTCCTTGGACCACTTTTGATAGGTACTGACCACTGCAGACCGGGAACACCCCACAAGAGCTGCAGTTTTGGAGATGCTCTGACCCAGTCGTCTAGCTATCACAATTTGGCCCTTGCCAAAGTCGCTCAGATCCTTACGCTTGCCCATTTGTCCTACTTCTAACACATCAACTTTGAGGACAAAATGTTCACTTGCTGCCTAATATATCCCACCCACTGACAGGTGCCATGATAACGAGATTATCAGTGTTATTCACTTCACCTGTCAGTGGTCATAATGGTATATATTCTGCAAGTGCATTTATCAGTGTGTTATTTTGAAATGAATAGGTTTACTAATGAAAAACATAACATACAAATGAGGAGTCGCATTCAGTTTATGGAGATTAGTCTAACAACTATAGCTGCAGAATGACAAATGAGTCAACAGCATTCAAACAACCATTTTGTCTCAACCACAATTCCTTCTCCAGGGAACAGAACAGCCAGTTTACATTAAAAGATTTAATTTGAACATATGCGTTCCAAATGGATGTCTCATCTACCTACAGTGGACATAATACACTGAGCATATGTTACTACTGAGCTTTTGTGCATGCTGCGTTTGCTTTTGAACATTGAGAGTGCTCTTTAAAAAATGTCACTGTGTTATTTGTGCTGATGTCCTGCAATTATTGCCCTCAACCAATGCATTTGTCATTTGAAATACTAACCAGAGGGGTCCACTTTCAGGTTAATGAAACCAAGTGGAATTTCACCTCCAGATGATTCCTGTTATATTTGTAATGTCCACCATGTGCTCAAAGGTAATCCTTTAAGGTGCCCACATCTTTAGAAATGTGAAAATGTTATACAAGACTGAGGTGCATGCAATGCTGTGCCAAATATTAAAAACGTGCTTCTTCTGGCCCATTGAAACTGCTACTGAACAATAAATAAAGACCAGTGAACACGTGTTGCACACTTTCCAAAATGATGAAATGAGAACAGTTCACCTTCATTAATGAAGCTTGATTTATAATAAGTAGGGAATATTTGTTTAAACCAATGTAAGTGTAATTGGCTCTCATATAAGATGAGGCCAACTCACTTACTACTATCAGTATAAAGACCAGACCCTTTATTTCCCAATATGTGCTGAAAGATTCAACTTGGCCGTGTCTGCCCTCCCATTTGACTTTGACCATTGCCCTACGGTCTGCCATCTACTCTTCAAAATGGCAGGGGATGATAGGTTAGATTATCAGAATTTAACATTTCATCAACTTTACGTTTTGTATAGAGAATTGTTAAGTGATTTTGACATTATATTTCCCTCAAGGCATGTGGAAATTAAACTGGGAATATCTGCTTCCAAATATCAGCATCTTTTCTGTCACACCCCTACATTATCAACGGCTAGGAAGTCATGTTTCAAAACAGTGTGCTTCAGTATTCTTTCATTTTACTGTTACTCCTCACATTTGCTTGTCCCTTTACCTGGTAGTAAAACCTCTGAGCAGGTTGCTGACCTTAAACCTGTGAAAGGAGGCAGCAGAAGTGAGATCTTGAGGTTCTCACCAGCCTCTTCCCCTCCCTCACAACCTCGGCACATCTGTGAGGGGTTTGCTCACCTTCAGGCTGAATTAAATGCTGGCCGATACACCCCACTTCTTGAGCCAACGAAGATCAAGCACTTTAATGCTCATCTTACTAAAGCAAGTCACAGGGCCTAATACCGTTCAAATCAATTTCACAAGATTCAGAGAGAAGATGTGGAAAATCCTTTAATCCCTCTTGCTTACTTAGACTGAGAAGGATTACAGGTTTATATTCAATTTCACTGAATATGATGAGCTGTTTGTTTAATGCCATGTGCCCCTGGTAAAATTTACTGTTAGATGATATCCAAGAAATGTGCCCATTAACTCTCCTGTTCTGATTTTCTTTATAATGGATGTCAAACCTGACAAATACGTTCACTCTCAATGATTGCTGGCCTCTCTCCATCAGTAAGACAAACATTTGCCACCTAACTGATGGAGAAATGTGCAAACACATTGTAGTCGAGTCAGTGTTGCAAAATATATGCACCTTAAAGCAATTGCTGCCAATTTGTGTGTAATGAAGACAGTAGATTATTGATTTCCTTTAGTTATTGTTGTAGGTTCTCCTGTCTGTAGTTTAGTCAGTTTCAAGGTTTCAATAATATGATTTATCATGACTATCATTTTCCTAATTTTTAAAAAAACAAAGTATGTCTGTAATTGTGGAGGCTGTTAAATACTCACTTTACCTGAAATTACCGACTACATCATAGAACATGACCTTCTGACATTATATTGACAGGTTTATACGAGTGTTAGGAGGTGCACGTGTATTGACTTGACTTTGATGCTGTCAGTGATATGAGGTAGTTATATACTAGGGTTCAGACAACAACAAAAATAACATTTTTTCCTGCCATCTGCCTTTGATCTAAAATATAACTGCAGTGTCATCACACCAAGAACTTTGTAGGGATCATGAGAGGAGAAATCTGTAATGCACCCTGAAATGCCCTTTTACGTGAGTAAGCCAATGTGCATTTTTATGTCAGGTTTGAGAAAGAAACCAATGGAGACAGGAATAAACATAGATGAAAAAGATTGTACCATGGCATTTCACTGCTTAACATTTTAGATACAGGATCTTCTTATGTTTGAACATGTTTCTGTTGCATAGGTTTCCTTTTTCTTATTCTTAATGGGAAAATATATATAATAATGAAATGGAATTTGAACACCTGGTCACTCCCTACCCTAATAAGCATCACCCTGAACATATCATAAACACCAGTAAATATGGGTAGTTGTGAAAATCCTTTTCAGATATATTACCTTTATATTACCTGATTTTACCAGCACAGATCTATTTCAGGAGAATGTATTCTTTTTGCACATTTTGCTGCAGAAGGAAGATGAAAAGAGTTCTGCAGTTTTCCTTCTTATGTCTTATTTCTTGTGGCTCAGCTTCAGCCACAGCTTCTTATCACAGCTTGTGTCATGACATTTCATCTGAGAAAATAATTGGGGAGTAGAAAACAGTTTTGGATCTAGCCCAGCCATTAGCTCAACCTTCCCCTTAATGCAATGCAGCAGCAGTGCTCTGAGATTGAAGAGCTCAGGATACTTGACCAGTGACAATGATGTCACTTGTTTCTCTTGTATTACTCACTGTACACAACTTGAGGGAAATATTCCATAATTGACCCAAAGTGATCATCATAAATACATTTCCCCTTTCAAACAAACTCTTCCTATTCAATTAATTCCAGATTCTGGTTTTCGTCCTCAATGGATCCCAGCACTTTTTTGGGAAGCGATCCATGCCAAGCTGAAGACTACAGCACTTTCCCCCAGAGCACTCCAGATAGATGTTTTGTCCCAAAGCTGGTGGTTCCATTGGCTGTAGTAAACATAGTGTAGTTTTCATTTTGTTTGTAAAAGCAAATCACTGTGTACCTTCTGAAACCAGAATTGCTTGGCAAACACAGGTTTAGTGGCCCTATTTTCGTTAGATAATAAACTCTAGATCTTTGAAAATGTTTTGCATTAAGTTAGAAAATTGATCAAGTATAGCAACCCTTTGTAAGTTGATAAGTTAGTGTTAATAACATGGTTATTATACCTGTATAAACATCCCTTTGACTAAAAGTGTTACTAAAGCATTACAAATTATCCTCTAATAACTGAAATTATTAGGATGACTCTCATTCAAGTAATATTCAGACTGGGATGTCTGAGATGAAAGAAGATTGTTTCACGAGAGTTTAGCTGGAATCCAAATACCACTCACAGTCAACCATCTGATCCATTAGCCTATTGCGCCCTGTGAAATAAATATACCCTGTTGAGAACAGGAATAGTTGTGTTGATACATTTTCCCTGGGGTTCACATAATCCCAGATTGGTATGTCTGCATTCCACACTGTGCACACGGAATAAACAACCCTGTAAGTATTTAAGGCCTTTAAAATTTTTGATTGCAGATATCTCCTTAAGAACATGGCTTTTTCACGCTGAACCCAATACTGCCACAGATTTGACTGACAGACCCTGGGTGGGCTGAATTCAGTATCGCTGAGGATTCCAACACGAAGTCAATATCTCTACCTCAGCTTTTCTGCTTTACAGACTGTGTGGTCTAAAATCCCAGTCCTTCATCTGCACTCTACCATCAGTCTCCTTATGAAGTGAACACATTCACAATGCTATTCTTTACATTTTCAATAAAGCAAAAGCCTTACCTGGTGCTCAAGGTGTTGAGGTGATAATTGAAGTTTAACCCTTATTTAAATCCTTATATCAGTGTATACATTAATTGATAGGGTTTTATTAAGCTTGTGGTAACTTTGCATTTTACCAATACAAGATACATTAGGGTCATTTATAAACACTGCTTTAGGTTTGTTAGGGGTTACTTGCTTTATTATTATTCATTCAAAACTGAAAGATTGAGGAACTTGTTGAATATGACACACTTCTTTGAAATACTCCTGGAGTAATAGTTACAGAACTGGACAGAAAAGGGCCAAAATGAATGAATAAGATAGTGAATAAGTAGAACCTCACCTCCAAGATAAGTAGATAAATCACTGGAATGTTACAGATATGTACGTAGCCTAAAATTAGAAAAAGCTGGTGCACACATGTCCCGACAGCACTGCCTGAATGCTAAAAATAAAAAATATCAGAAGTGTCATTTTTGCTCCAGCTGTTGGCCGGTCTGAGCTTCATTTCAATTGTAAAACATTGGGAAAGATATTCCTAATTAATAATGTTACCACCTATGGGGTGCGTAGGGGTGACACGCTCACAACCACGCTACCTCTTTTTATTTAACGAGAGAGGACCTCATTCACCCCCATCATTCCTCTCCCCGGGCAGGCTCGATCGGACCCCAGAACACCACCACACGGAAGGCAAGTTCACAAAAATTAACAGTTTATTATATATAGCTAGAACAGGGCATGAAGACTGTACTAGCACAGAACCCTAAGGAAGTTGGCATACCTAAAATTCTTAAAGCTATATTAAAAAGCCTTTAATAAAAATGGGCACATAAAACCCTACCCAGAACAACAAAAGGAGAGAGACTGAATAGAATTAAAACCCAAATTCCTAATATAAAACACAGAAAGTAATGACTAGATTTTACAGTCTCTTCTGTTCACAATAGGTGACACACACAGAAGGATCCCCCTTCCTCTCGGAGGAAACAAGTCTCTTTGCAGCTGAGCTGGAACCCCGTTGGCCAACTGGGACCCCAAAAACTACAGGTAGGAACAAGTATTAGCAAGTCTCCAAATGCACGAATTCAAATGTAGTTAATGAATGGCTTTTCTTCTATCCCGCAGTCACCCGTCTGCATCACAAGGACCGAAAAATAAAATCACAGCAGGTAAGTCTCCAACCCCAGGACAGGGAACCCTCTCCGCAAAGCAACCCGGCAGAGGAGATCAACAAAGTCTTAATAAAGAAAGTTCAAACTCCACAACGTGTGGCTTCTCTTTTCTAATTATTCCCTTCTAAAGAAACACAACCAGGTACTTAACACTCCGTAGCCTGCACTGTCATCTGCAGCAATCCAATGTCCGTCATTTCCAAAACTTCCTTTATAATCCGTGCCTGGAGAAATCTTCGCCGTTTACTGCTTTCTCAGTCTTCCACTCATTCTGCCGGTTGCTTCACTCCAGCACTGCGCCTTGGTTCCCCTCTCCACCAGCTGTCCTGCTCAGTAGTCCATTGCTCTCTCTCAAATGACCATTTCACTGGGCTTAAATACTAAATAGAGGGATAGGGGCACAGGTAAATGCAACCAATGAGAAAACGTGCACATTAGTCCATGTGAGAATGTGGTCCGGCAGCTTGCACTTGGCATCAAAAGCAATTAATTAAACCAATAATCAACCCAAATGCCAAATTAACCATAAAAATAGAAACAATAAGGAAGTAAAAAGAACATACTTCATAAATAAAACAATCGTGAATAATGAACACAGTGCGCAAACAATAATTAAGTGAAAAAAATGATAATAAGTAAATAAATAATAAGTGATCAATTAATGCTAATGGACAGTCATGCCCCGCCCGTGACACTAATGCCTCTGAATGTTTTGAAAATGTAACCCTTCAAAGGCCCTTAGATGTAAAGCAGTCTCCAAGCCTGGGGTTTTCAGAGATAAGAAACATAAAATCGTCTACAGGTCTGCACACCATCAGTTTATTATGCCTTCTCATCTTCAAACATAGTAGAGAAAGAAATACAAACCTTCTCTGTGGCAGCTTCTGTAATCCTTCCACAATTCTATATCTTAATATTAGGAATCTGCAGAGTGGGACGTCACGCAATCAAATGCACGACTTGACATCCTAAAACCTGACAGAGCCCTGTTACAATGCAACCGAACACCAAGCACTAAACTGAGCATGCACTAATACATTCACATCTGGTAGCTTGGTCTGGTGTATCATGCACAACCTAAGCAGAGGGTGATGCTTACATCACATGGTTGGTAGTACTGTTCTAAACTTTGGCAATTGCACCATTTTGAGGGTTTCTATTTTAATAGTAGAGCACAGAAAAATAATGAACCCTCAAAACTTTGCCTTTCAGTCTTATTTATTCAAGTGTATTTTGAGGCTGTGTGGTTTATATCAGCAGGTCACTCTTTGAGGACCTCAATATCACATAGAACCCGGGTCTAAATATGTTATGGTGCACAATTTGCTGACCAAAGAAGGTGGCTTCAATGTTCATTGTGTTGGTTCAGCTTTGGCTTTATTGTGAAGTGCTCAGAAAATCATCACTTGTGAGGGACCACGCTGTATAAATGCTGTATAAAAGATAATAATGTTATACTGAAAGTTATCTTTTGTTGCTTTCTTGTTATGTTGGACACAGGTCCTCTCCACATCAAACGCTGAAGATGATAATCAACATTAAGCTCTGTTTCCCACTTCACATAATGCTGTTTCTCAGATTGCACTAATCTGCATGTAGCCAGACAGGCTTAAACAAATTGTCCCTAACATAACACTGTCAGAGCCCAAAACAAATTAATGAAGAGTTGTGGCTGCGATGGCATGGGACAGCCAGCTCAAGAAGTTGTGACCGCAAGTCAAAGAGTCTGTTTCACAGGGGAGCTTCACTGCAAAGGACAACTGTGAAATATATGGTCTTCATCGTGACTGTAAATACCCTTTTATAGATTGTACAGCGAGAATGCTGAGAGTTAGACAGAGACAGCATGCTTAGTTTTGCGACATTTGTATAAAATATCATTATCAGGGCCTACCATCACAAATAAACATTTGCACATGCTTGGAATTGTAATGAAAGGCCATTATAGACAAACAGTGCATGAGATGTTTAGAAACAATGAATGAGCAATCCTCTGTTTGCTTAAACACCAAGGACTCCAATGGTTGTGTGTCAGATTACTGGGCCAGTTTGAACGGTGCAGTGGTTTCTCTCATATACACTGGTCAAACCAGTTTGGTATTAAAAGAATTAACCTTAATTCACACAAATATATTTTCTTTTTCATTGACATGCAAAGCAATGGTACAGAAGTAACTACAGATACAATACTACAATAGGATAATGTCACAAGTCCAAAATAGCAACTGCTTGAAAGCATCAAAATGTGAAACTAACATCCATGAGTGGTGACATGTATCCTTTGAAATACATGCAGGTCTCCACCATCAATTCTACCAATTCTACCGGCATCACAGAATTTGTTGGTTTAATGTATAACAGACCTAATCATACTGCCTAGTATGTATTTATTCCAGTAACTTGACAAACTTATTTGGTTAAATTAGAGTATATATTCCTATATTGGGGTGTTGATATTGCCCTGGAATGACACTGTACAAAGGTATAAGTGTCCTTAAAAAGTTGCAGTGGAAACAACTGTTTCTTGGGTTTACATTCTATATATAAATATACAATTTTATAACATAGGTCAGAGGTATGACAGGCAGTATTATCCCACCAGCAGCTGGGGGAAAATGAGGTAATTGTGAGTGGGGTTTTGTTGAGTCTGCAGGGTGGGTCAGAGGTAAGCGAGATCCCTTTTATCGCACCGCTGAAAGAATACCCGACACAGCAGATCCTTTTTCACTGTGTGACTGAGAGAAAACTAAGCACGAGCACTTGGGACCGATCTCAGGGAGACATCTGGACACTTAAAAGCTGGACCAAGACCCTCCCTAATTGGCAACATATGACACCGCTCCCCTCAAATTAATTAGTACAAAGCACACTGCCCCAGCCGCCACTAACCAAAGTAATATTTGTATCTACAATGTTCCTGGGCTCCTATGTGGCTAACCCACCATAATCCTCTTCTTGGAGTGCGAGTGGGTCCTATAATCAGGATACTGCCAGATCCCTGCTGTGTGTCTGTGGCTGGATTTCCCCAGGGTGGTGCACAGCTGAACACCACTGCGGTTGGAGGGGGTGATATCAGCTGGGATGCAGTCACCAGTGATATGTCTCTCGCGGTGTGCCTGTGCAGCTGGGTGGTACCAGGAAATTCTGTGGTCTATTCCCCAAAACATTTGCTGCAAAACCTCCGCTTTTACCATGCTGGCCTTGCGCTGTCAGGAAAAGCAGATTGGCTTGGCAATGCAATGGAGTGTTGGCTGGTGCTGAGGATATGAGAGATACATTTCTAAATGAACAACTGGGGGTATGAAGGTGATAAAACATACAGAAAGAAGGAAAGAAATACAAATAAACCATTTTGGTATGAAACTAAATAATCCCTAGCCCCAAATATTTTTGGGGGGTGGCTTGCAAGTACTTCCAAAAATGCAGGCTGGGATCACAGATGGGACCCCTAAACCTGACCAATACCATATGTGCTATGAATTGACAAGCAATCACAAAAGAGGTCTCTAGCTTGTATTTGATTAAATGTTCCTGGGTGGATCTGAACCAAGTCTAGGAAGCAGTAGCTTTTGAAATAAAACAGGACAAAAATCACCACTTTCCTTCAAATGATTACCATTTCAAGCAAAATTACATTTCTAACTCATTTAATTTCTAAGTAAAAGTTGAATCGCATACTGTTTTCAAATCTTAATGAGTTGTTGATAAGACTTATCTGCATCATTACTAAGAGAAAACACTGTAATGTGTGGTTGGGGACAAGGCACACCAGGATATCTGACACAGGCAGAGTGCAAGAATGAAATGTCAGCTAAAATAGGATGAGGAATAAATGGCCTTGATAAACATTTGTGTTTGAATGACAAAAAAAAAGGACTAAATAGAATCAATAGACACTTGATCAAGACATGAAGGTAAAAGGAAGAAACTTTGTTAGACCATTGACAGCATAAAGTTTAATAAAGAAAGTAAATCAGCTCAATGTCAGTTAAAGGAACATCACATAATCAAATGAAAACAAAAACCTTCAAGCCCTAAGTATACCATGGTCTTACAAGAATCAGAATGAAACTGAAAGCACTGCCTTTTGGCAGTATCCCCCTATGGATTTCATAAATTACTTCCCACTAATAACAATCATAATTGAAAGCTTCAATATCTATGGCATCTTGTCATAAAACATAATATACTGGAATCCCTTGGCCTGCCAGGCTTCATGAGCAGACAAATAGGTGTAGGATTGGGAGAGAGTTTGAAGTTCACATCATCTGTCTGTTTCTTCATTTCGTATGTGATGCAAATCTTGTGGATGCAATTTTCAATTGCTGAGTATCTGTTGATTAATATCCTTGCTAACTGCTACAGGGGAAACAGCTTCTGAAAGGAGATATCAAAGACAGTGTGCCCTTTGAGGCAATTACTGTCATGTAAGAGGGAGAAACTAATATGTCCTCAGAAAGTGTAACATTAAAGTGAACATATTGTCCTCTTTCAGTTTTAAGATTTTCTGCTTTGTTCATAACTTTAGCTCAGTAATATTCCAGGTATAAATAGCAACAGAAAATCACACAGTTCACAGGATAGAATATGAAAAGAACACAACCAATAAACTGGCTTTCATATGAAATGTTTTTTCTGAAGTCTCTGAAAGTGGAAGAACGTTTTTTTTTCTTTTCCTACCTGCAGGAACTATTTTCTGAATCATTTTGAGATCTAAGAAACACGCTCAAGAATTGTCTGAAATCCCTGAATCGACCATAATGTGAAACAAAGGGCTTAATTGAATGCAAATGTGACGTTGATAACTCTAATTTAAAACATTCCACTCAGGAAACGGCAATATTCTTTGCTTTCCTCAGAATCCGGCAGAAAGTGCAAAAGCTACAAATTAAGCTATAAATCAGATAACTCTGCCACACACATCCTCAATTGATTTCCACCATTCCCCTAAAGCATAAAATGAGATCACTTAAATCTGTCAATATACTGAAGTATACAAGGATACCTTTAAAAGAACAATTCGATATATCCTAAAAGACTCTTTCAAACATCCATTGAAACATGTGCTACTACACACATTGAGGGTGTTACCAATTCTGTTGCAGGTACCTAAGACAATAACATATCGCAAGTGCCAGTTATCTTTAAAGTCAGAAGCACTGCTCAAGGGGGAGGGGTTTCTGCGCACTTCCGTAGGAACCCGATATGAAACGTCACTCTATCAATGCTGCCATTGGCCCCTGCGCCCGTCACTCAGAACAGTTCCCTTCCCACTTCCTGTTCTATAAAACGTGACGTCTGCGCAGGTTCGTCCTCTTTTGCCATTTCGCTGGATCCGAGAACGATAGCTTTCTGTGTCTGCATGTTGCATTAGACCTTAAAAACTGCATATTTAATCTGTCTGGCTTCAATAATAGTGTTGTTCACCACCATTTTGCTACATCTCTGTCTCTATTGTGTGTCTTACTAGTTATATTTATAGTTAATTTCGATCCTGTTTCAGTTTCAGTTCACAAATAGAGCATTTAAAAATAATAATCTTGTTAATATAGTGCCATATAGTATTCGATTGCTTGCTGTGTTGGTTTTTTGTCCACAGGGCTTTTTCCTCCACAGCAGGAGCGCAAGCAGCAGCAGTAAAATCTGAGGCCTGGCTGTCCGGCCTCAGCATGTCGTAAGAGATTTTGCCTGCATGAGGTGCTCCCCCGCTGCACATTTCCCTGGTCACAGGCGTGTGTGCTCGGCGATGAGTTCCTCTCGCCCCCCACCATTGTGCCGCTTGGGGCCAACGTACCTTGCCCGCCTGGACTAGTGAGGTCCTCTGCCCTTGGAGCCCCAACCTCCCACCGGGCACCACCGCAAACAGCAGCCCATGTGCCACTGGACTCTGAGGGGAGCCTCGCTGCCCTGTCCATGGACAAGGGCAGCAGACAGGTAACCTGGGAGGAGGACTTCTATTCTATTGCTCAGCCCGCACACAGGCTTAAAGTCGGAGGCAGAGTTCATGGAGGGGGAACTAGCCTCGCACCCCCCACTTCATTGAGCAACAACTCTACCCCTGCTCCTGTCAGGACCGGGACCCAGCCACTGCATCACAGGTCCCGCCCCCTATCAGAGAGTTAGCGTTGGCAGCCAACCTGCTGGTCAATGTGATGCGTCACAGCGCAAGGGCAACTGGATGCTCTGGCTGTCACATGCAAGATGGGTGCCTATCACCTGCCTCATAGATGTGCCCATATCACCGGGCTTTACTTTCGGCCCCCCTATGGAGGAGATGCTGACGCACACTCCCCAGGAGAGGGAACAGTCCCTGCAGCTAGCCAAGGTCTACACTGTTACACCCTTGGCCCAGCCCCGCAGGCAGCCTTCAGGACCTCCACATCTCCCAACCTCAGCTCTCAGGCAGCAGCCCAGGCAGCAGTCCCACCCCCTGTCAATCTTTGAACCGGCAGGCAGGCACCCCTCACGGCAGCCCGGCGCCAGGCCTCCCCTCCTGCGCTTCAGCCCTGTGACATTCCATAGTCTCTGGCACACCCATACATCTCCCAGCAACTCTAAACTATAACAGTTGGCTACTCCTTGTAGTTTCAGACCCATCCAACCCCCTTCTGAGGTGTGGTGTGAGGAAAGCGTTGATTTCAACGCAAAGTGCCACACACTGCAACGGGTCCCTCACTTGCATAAGCGAGCAATTTGCGACACGCCCCCACTGGGACAGCACAAGGGATGCTAATCCCCACACTTCCTAGTACCCAAGGAAAATGGCGGTTTCCGCTCCCATCTTGGATTAGAGATGCCTGAACCACCAACGCAGGGTGTTGCGCTTCAGCACGCTCAACCTGCGCGCCATGTCCCAGGCCATCAGACCTGGCGACTGGCTCATTATGGTGGATCTGAAAGTCATTTACTTTGACATCCCTATTGCGCAGGTACACAGGAAGTTCCTCTACTTCACCTATGAGGGCCGAGCGTTCGAGTTTGCTGTTCTCCCCTTTGGCCTGTCGCTAGCCCCACATACTTTTACCAAGTGCATGGAAGTCATGTTCAATTATGCGCTGGCGCCAGAGAGATTTGCCTCCATACACGCATGTCTCTCCCAACTCCTGCAGGATCAGGGGTTCACTGCCACGTAAATGCGTGGAAGACATACAAGTTGCTTGATTTCCCATGACATATATTGAGCAAGTAGATATAATAGATGCACTAGTAGAGCAGCCGGCCTTGCTACTGTGAGCAGAGGGCGTAAGAGTTTATCTCTGTAGCCCTGCTTTGTATATGCTGATTGCAGACAGTTCCTGGTAGAGTGTAACTGCAGTCCTTGCTCCTGGGAAGCCCAGGTGTGGCCCCAAGGGGCCTCTATGACTCCTGTATGGAGTTGTGTTGCCAAGGCCCCCTAGCGGTACACCTCGGGACAGGATCCCTTATCAGCTCACTGCCTCCTCCCTTGTGACGGTTTTGTTTTTCCCCCTTGGGCAGTGCTTCTGACTTAAAAGATAACGATAGGTTGTGAATGCAACCCTGGTTATCTGAAAAAGGAAGCACTGCCCAAGGGTCGCAAAGTCCTGGCTCCCGGCAAAAGCAGACGAGCCTGCGCAGACGTCACGTTTTATGGAACAGGAAGTGGGAAGGGACCTGTTCTGAGTGACGTGTGCAGGGGCCAATGGCAGCTTTGATTCAGTGACACTTTTGATCAAGTTATTACGGAAGTGCGCAGAAACCCCTCCCCCTTGGGCAGTGCTTCCTTTTTCAGATAACCGGGGTTGCATTCGCAACCTATTGTTTGTACAGTCTGAGCTCCTTACAAAACAGATCCAATTTCTTCTTCGCTGGAAGCAGATTTCAAATGAGTGTGACAGCTTTTTCAGGTACTTTAAAAGAAAGTCTGCTCGGCATTGTTCCAGTTGTGATGCTTTCTTAAGTGACCATACTTTAATCCTCTGGTTTACTCTCTAATGACACTGTTGTTTCCAAATCAACCCAACCCGCGCTGTGACTGAGCTGGCTGATGGAATTCATGGTAACAGAAATCAGGTTATATTGCAGCTCGTAACATTTAAATGGGTGGCCTTGACCCATGTACAATGGTGGATAAAAATAGAGCTTTTTGGGTTCCTCTGAAGTGTACTTTCATCTTGTGAAAGTATTCTCCCAGAACCCAGTCTAAGGTATTTGCTGACTGCATCAAGTTTTATTTATGAAATTTCCACAGAACACAAAGATAGAAATGGACAATGAACAACATCTGAGACCTAAACAGTGACTTCTTTGGAAGACCACATGTTTGTGGCACTTGCCCCATCTAGATTAAGTGCAAGCCTGTCTTCCATATGGCACTTCATCTTAGTTCAAATTCACAGTACAAAATGAGGCGACCAGTTTCAGATCAATCCATTTCAAAGGGTCTTTGGTGTCTTATTTCACTTGTGTCTGAAACATGGGCTGCAAGGACACACAAATGAAACACCCTATTTCTTCAGCTCCTCTCCAGGGTCCAGTAAACCAGGACTCTGGGATTTCTGCCATGGTTTGTCCAGACATTTGGAGGAACACGTGTTTGGGATTGGGTCAGAAGATCAGGGGTGAGGATGGTTAGTGACCCCATTGCTGATTACAAAGGACAGCATGGAGTACAGGATAAAAAGCAACAAGGCTTTGATAGGATTGTGACTGGCTTCTGATGAGGGGTGGGGAGTGGGGATTAAATAGGATTGGGCCCTTTGTACTTCTCCAAGGTTTCCAAACTTTAACTATTAAATAACATCCAAGACGAGTTTCAGAGAAAGAAGAGCACACAATACAGCCAAGAAAGGAAACTTGTTTTGGTGACCATTCTTGATTGTTTTTAGTTTTTCCCCCCATTTTCAATATGAAAGTGCACCTTTGTGATTCAGCTACTGCAGGTCCCAGTGGAAATGAAACCAGTAGCATATACAGTGTAATAAACAAGCTAATCCACTTAGTATGGACATACAAATGTTGAGCACTGTCCCTGGGGATTACCATTAAGATATTGTGTGGAACATTTCCCAGTACATCATCAGGGTTTTCACTTAGAAATCATTTCCAATTCATTACATTACAAAAAAATCCTGCATCGTGGAGCAGAATCAGTTCTACAGCTCGGAGAATAGGTTTGCGTTTAGGCTGTACTACACTCTGACAGTGTCTGGGAATGCCAAACAGAAGCGTCCAATTGGTCAACAAAAGGGTTACATTAGGGAGAGATACACCAGGGGTTCCTCAACTTCCTACTCAATGTCTCTCCTTGGCTGAATGTCTGTGGCAATTGACTCCAAGACAACACAAAGTGTGACATAATCAAATTCTGGCCCTCACTCCGTGTTTCTCTACGCTGCCCATTCATGTGTTCCCACAGAGATACACCCATGGAAACGATGAGAAAGGCGATGCCAGCAAATGCGGAGGTTACTGGAGCTTGTGGAAAAACAGTTGATCCAGAGGAGGATTAGCGAGACCACTTCCTCAGAGTACACGCTGGCCGGCCCTAAATGAAAACATCCCCTGCCTCTGCTGGGGTCTGTGGATAGAAAAGAACGTGAATGACGTCTGTTTGTGCAACCACTGCCCTGGGCTATCTGGCTGAGATCAGGATTCTTTCACAGTCTGACATTTAATATCATATGAAAGCAATATTCTGCATTTTAATGTTTGTTTTTGTCCCAGTGTGGGTGTGGGTGGGTGTGACATACTAGAGACTCTTTCAAAGGCATTCCTAAATGGGGATTAAGCCCTAAAAAGATGATGTAGGAATGACACGATATTTGCAGAATTTACTGAGGAGAGTAAAAACAGGCCTGAAGGAAATACTGCTTGAGTTTCAGGTATAATTTCTTCCGTGAATAGGGTTGAATAGGTGCCACAATCCCACCCTCTAATCATCGATGCAATCACAATCATCTGACTCTCAGAAGAGGTATTAACTTTTAACTGAAAAACCTTTGAATGGTCTTTCATAAAATACACATTCTATGTCACAACATTTTCCAAACCCCACCTACAGTGTTGAATTTCAAACCTTGACATCATTTATCTCTTCGTAAATTACGGACCACTTCATTAACGGATTTTTAAAATTTATTTATCTTATTATCCCACCCCGCAACCACCAACCACCAACCACAAAGCCCTCTTCATTCCACAGTAATTTCATACTAGATCTCTAGCTGGTTATATCATCCTCATCAGGCCAGCTGCAGGAAAGCAAGTAAACATAGTCAAGGAAAATAAGCCGGGAAATGCTGTTAAAACATGGATCAAACTGAACTGGGGACACTCTCATAACATTTTTTACAAGACTTTGTATAGTTCGATGGTACAAAGATCAACTATGTACCAGTTATCGAAACAGTATTGGTGTGCTAATAAATGCTAACCCTTAGCAGTGCCAAGGTATGTAGACACAGTTCGAGTGGGATGTTCAACCAAGGTCATGCCCGTCTGTGTGTTCAAATACAAGAAATGTTACGTAATCTCATCTCCCTCTCATTTACTGAGAAAAGTGATCGGTTTAACTCTGTTACTAACAAAGGGCGCACCCAGATCTTTTAGCAAAACAGTGAAAGAGAAAGAAATGATCTTCAATGAATGCTTCATTTTTCAAATATGAGTTTGTAATGGGAATCTTCTAGGGTGAATCATCACTAATAGCTAAAATAACTAAAAATTCACTAAAAGCTATTTATAAATCATAACGTGTACATGTCCCTTTAAATAACACAGCAGACTAATTAAAGCGATGCAAGCAAGTTTCCGAATTGCCTTTATATTTGAGAAGAAAGACATTGTGACACAAGGGCTGCGCTTTAGTGTACACCTATTCTTCAGATAGGATTTCATATATGAAGCACGCTGAAATCAGTTGATATTGTTAAATGGTGTTAAATGTATGCCACTGCTACCTAAAATGCAGGATTCCAGCTGATCAACCGTAAACAGAAAACTGCACCTCAATACAGCTTCAGCAGAAACGTGGTCTTCCCGTCTGCATTTCTATCGGTTGAAGCAGCTGAACCCTGGGTTTTGGAAACAGGGCCACAGTACCATATTGTTTGAGGTTCCATTGTGTGTCAATCAGCTCCTTCGTGTCTTAATTTGATAATGCTAATCAGCTTAGCTCGGCTACAGTGATCGTCGGCTGCTTCTGTTTGGAACACTTGGGTTAAATCTCATATCCTTTGTGTAAAGGCCACCAAAATGTTAGCTCCCTGTCTCTCTTCTCTCTCCAGCAGTGTATTCAAAACAGATACAGGGCTCTAATTATTTCTGTATTGTAAGCTTTGTTGTTCAAAGATTTACAGTATGCCTGTTATTTCGACAGCTGAATCCTTCATCCGGTAAATCTGCTGACTAGATTGTACAAGCCGAGCACGCAGTGCTGTCCCACTCAGCACAGCTGTACAATGGAGGAGCAGGAGGGGGGTTAAAGGGTCTACCCAGTCACCAGTTACTGGCTGCTCTACCACACAGTCGAAAAATAAAACCATACAGATGGTGGTGCATGTTTTCAAGCCCTCTTCTTCAATGTTCTCAATGTTCTTGTACCCAGAAAGAGGAACCCCTTTAACAAAACATGGCTTTCCATTTTAACAGGTTTCGAGGTTCAGATTGATAGAATGATGACAATGAATTACTGCAAAGATGTTTTTTAATGCATGCATTTTGTTATTATTCAAGTAGTTATGTTCATTCAATGTATTAACAAAAAAAGTTAGGGAAACCGATTGTAAAATTGCTTAGAGTGAACAAGCTCATAATAAATACATTAAAAGAAAAACAGCCTCAATCAAGTTCTGGAGGTCCAGAAGTTTTCAGCTGATGTCTAATCTTATTGAGTCTTCCAGAACTAAAATGGTACAAAGGAGAGGTGGTCATTTGGTCTGTCTGGATGTAAACACTGAAAGATTGATTAAGGAATTTTGTTGATTATTTTCTTTATACATTCTATTGGAACATCTTTCTCATAATTGCTTATTAAAAACATTTAAAAGTGTAAAGAAGTGCTTCCTACTCTCAGTCCTCCTTTGGTTCTGAAGCCAAATTGTAAATTAATTTTGATAATTGGTTTGTTTGTTTGTTTATTATTATCAAAATGCTTTTATCTAGATCAAGATAAAATCTATATCGGCTCTGTGCTTTACTGTGATGTTCCTTACATACAGTCGGACTGTTCTATTCAAAGTGGGTAAGTCAGTAAGGTCAACCGGTCAAAGAATGACTCACTTTAAATGGAAAGATGGATCGAGCGCTGTCTTACAAATCTTCAACAATAACTGCACTGTTGTGGATTCGGCTTAGACAGCATTTTTAATTTCCAGAAAGATTTTGCTCTGACCCATGACAGAATCAGTGTTTCGAAAGCAACATCGGCTTCAATCCAGGTACTTACATTGGCTGTTAGTCAATTTCATTTGTTATTAGAAAGGGTAAAAACATATCCCAATGATGAAAGTGATAAATAATAATAATAATAATAATAATAATAATAATAATAATAATAATAATAATAATAATAATAATAATAATAACATATGAATTGACAAAGATGGGTTCAAAATTAAAAGGAGAATGAATATCATGATGAGCCATCAGTATTATCCATACCAAACACAGTTGAATGAATCCTTGCAAAGGTTACTTAAGGGTCTGCATCACAATACAAAATAAAAGGTTAAGTAAGATTTTATATCATTAAGAATCTTTAACAGTCGATTTCTGTATTTTATTTCATATTCACGTAAAAATACAGTAACACGGATTAAAGCAAACAACATTGTAAATATTTGTTTATCTATGAAGATGATAAACTAAAAGAAAAGCCTTCCTGATAACAGCATAAAATAACATCTAGGTCAAGGCATGCTGTAGTACAAATTATGCATACAAAATATGACACTTGAAACTGGTACAGAATTGAACTGTAATTAATGCACCACTGTTATGAAAATGTGGCTGAACCGAAACATTGCGAGCAGACCTCTCTTGGTCAGAAACACATCAAATACCAACCACCAGGCTGTTTGTAGTAGTAGGGCCGAGTATGTTTTTTCACAGCATGTTCCACTTCAAAATATACCTGCAGGTTTGTTTAACAAGCACTAAAAAATGTGTCTCCTCAAGTAAATGGACACTATATTAACAAAAGAGGCTAATCCAGCCAGCAAACTCACTGAAGAGGTTTGTTTTAATATAGGTCCCTTTGAGTGTTTCACAATTTAGTCTTTTGCATGTAAAGGAAAGGTTATAAAACTACACAAATTAATACACAGGACATGGGCAATAATATTGAACTGGTAGCTATTTCACTAAACTTTCAGTTTTTTGCTAAAATAGTATTTGTTATGTGAAACCTAGAACTGTTTTCAATAACGTTACGTGGTTTTGCTTTACATAGTTTTATAGTGTTCTGGAGATCAGCTCATTTGCTGCTACTGTTGAGACTGTTGAGCTGAACTCAAGCAGCCCAGTGCGAGTGAAATGGTTTTGTGCTGGGATTGTCCCACAGCAGTGGAGGTAAGCTTGCCAGCAGGGGGATCCAATCCATTGTATACCTGCCTTTCACAGCTACACCTGCACTGTATCACACAGATTATAGTGGAATAATGTATCATAATTCTAATTCAGACCTAGTGAAATATCTTTATTTACAGCCAACTGAGATATTTAACTAAAACCTTATGAAGCTGTTGACTGTACAGAGTTTTGACCGTCTCCACTACTTCATGTGATATCATTCATATATCTGACTCTAGTCACTGAATCTGAGCATTTCATTCTCAGCCAGTAATGGGATTTTGAAACGAACCAGTAAATTGGAAAAATATGTTTTGGACTTTCAAAGCAGAGTCTTTTACTTCCCAGCATAATAATTCATGTTTATATCATGTTTATGAAGTATAAAAAGTATTAGGCCCAGAGAAGAAGCACAGTGTTAAAAATCAATGGCACCAGTGCAGTGTCTGTGGTCCACGGACCATTACCAATCAACACGCTTCAACAATGGGAGTCAAATCCATTATACAATTAACAGTTCTGACTGCATCAGATTCCCTTTCATGGACAACTTTACTAGCCAGGGGGGTTCATTGTATTTGCAAGGAGGGGGATAGTAATTGCTGGATTTTGTTCCATTCACTCTTTCAATACATCTGTGATTTGATTAATTGGACAGATGTAACAATTTTCTTTGGGTCTAAACATTTGTCTTTTTTCAAAATCATTAACAAGCCTCTGACACACTATTGCTGCAGTTGTATATGTGCATTTGTATTCAAATAAACCCTTGCTATTAAATGTCTCTCCATTCTTGTTGGTTCACAGCCAAACAAATTTGTCACTTTGTAATGTTGAGCGTGAACATGCATCTCATGTTCAGAGGTTTGCCCTACTCTGAAAAAGTGGAATGATTATTACTTGTTAAAGATAATACAATTAACAGAAACAGGAGAAATTAAATCTCTTTAAACTGGTACAGATCAAGTGCCCGAGCTGGAAAACCTCACATTTTTTAAGCAATCTCTCACTTCTGTCTGTGGCACTGTATTTTTGTTTTCTTTTGTCCAATGTGTTTTGCCTCGAACGCCTTTGGCGTTCGAACTACTAATGCTTGGGAGGGGAAAGAAAAGAAGACATGTCTAATTCATCCAACACATGCAGACTATAAATGTCTTCTTGTAAAGGGTTGAGTGAACAGCTAAACTTGCACCAGTGTTGATGTGCTTTCTATTGTGCTCTGTAGGGACACACTCTGAGTAGCACGCCAAGACAGTGGATTCCAGCTGTGCGCGCCCTGCCAGGGCCTGTAAACTCACACAGATAGAGAGGACTCCTAATTACGCCACCCTCGATTTTCCTCGCAGGTGCAGCTCACAGAGATTCAGCTCAGCCGAGTCAATCAAGCGTCACTCCAGCTCCCGAAACTGGGCATCGTGATGCACTCTGTGCTTTGATGTCGAGAGGCCAGGGGGAGTGAATGGCTACCCTCTGTAGCCTTAGTTGGGATGAGCTGCCTCTTCCCACTTGCCAGTACCGGGTGCCTTGTTGTCTTACAATTAGAGGGAAAAATCCACTGCTGAAGTTGAAGTTGAAAAAAAAAAAAAACATCCATTCCTTTTGAACCCTAGAAGGCATAGTGACAGCCACACACGGTCTTCAACTTCCTCAGCTCAATGTAGTAAACGACTCCTCAGGCTCCATCCCCTTGCCCATCCACAGAGGAACGGAACAGTTTTGGACTAGAATGCAACATTTTTGCTAACACGGGTTTAAACTGCTAGTTTAAACTGAAAGTTCTTTCATGAGTAAATGTTGAAACAATACAACAGAAGATAAAAAAGAAAAACTGTAGAGAAACAAAATTCGTTAGAAACAGGTGTGCTGGAAAAGTGGACATTCAAAATGTCCTCATTAGTTTTACCTGAAAAAAATTACAGTTTCTCAGCTAACACATTAACTAACAGAAGCAGCCGTCTTTGGGTCTGTGACCATTTTTGTAAACGCAGTGTATACATCATCAAGTACTTCATCTCAAGATCTCCGATAAGGTTTTGGTTTTGGTTTTTGGTTTGGGTAGATGAAGCAGCGCCTTTGTTCATGTCAATTATCTCCAAGCCCCTCACCCTATGAATGCCATGGTCTCTGCCTCTCTATCCATGGAGAAAGTCAAACCAGGGAAATTAGATTAATAACCAGTGGAAAACCTCCCTGGGATATTCACAATTGGGCATTTGCTAGATTGCCTCCTGATCCATCCTGGTAATTATCTCAAAAACATGAGCATCTAATGTTAATTGGACACCCTGCCATGAATCGATACATCCTGAAGAGATTTAGTTTTCCAATGCGCTCAACCATTAAAGCAGAAATTCCGGCTCCATATGATCTAATAATCCTTTCCCTCCATGACTATGACTCACTAGTGCAAGGTGGCCTAGGGAATTTATCCACCCTTGGAGGGATGCTTTATTAAACATCCTCATTTGACTTCTGCACACTTCGCACAAGTCTATTTATCCAATTGGTCCCAACAGTACAACTGCTGACCATTGTCCTATAAAATATGCCCACTGTGGAGGTGTTTAGTCTCTGTTCCTGTGGCAAGTACAGTGATATTTGGACTCAGATACCAATGTGGGGATTGTAAAAGGAAATTAATACCATATTTAAAATGTATGTACACTGCCCGAAGCACAATCATCCAAATGTTGGTATTTGAAAAGGAATTGTGCACTGTAAACATCAGGAAATAGAAGTCTCTTTATGAAGGCAGACGGAATGGCGATTTATATTCTCTATGCAGTTTCAAAAAGGTGACTCATCCAGCAGATCCAGTTGGTGAACTTTCCTTGCAGAATCTCTCCTCCATGAGCAATCAGTTACAATAGTTTCTCCTGTGCCATGACTACGGGCTCCGGGAGCTTTCACAGCCCTTTCTTGAGGATGTGATGAAAAGCAAATAATTTGCCAAGACGTGTGAATTTGGCTTTGGCGGCAGAATTCATCTGCTCGTGTTCACACAGCAAAAGATTTAGCTTTTCATGTGGTGCTTAGACCTGTGTGGCAGGATTTGACAGATGTGAGAAATATTTGGTGGTCTGCTCTGTGTAAAACACAAAGAAATGGACCCCACATTGGATTGGAGAGAGGATTTGCTCCGATTTGTCATAGATGCCAGGGTTCTAACTGAGCAAGAGTAATGATTCTAGATCTAAGCTACGTATAGATGGGTCTCATTATTTACTCAAACCTACATTTGCAGAGCACAGAGGTGTGCAGATTATAACACAGACAAACACACAAGACGTGTGCAGTGCACTTAACTGAAAAATAAGTCATATGCACATGCAAGCACTGTTATAAATACCACACAATATTTGCCGACCACCATTTTGAGGAAACTGTTGGCGATCATGCTGTGTTTTTCATGCTTCACAGAAAAAACATCTCATCTTCTGATCTCCCCTAAATGTAATTCATATTCCAGGGTTTTGAGAAATCCATCGAAACAGAAAACCTTTATGAAGAGCGTGGACAGTGTACAAGGAGATAAGCTTAATGGTGTTGGTCAGGCTTAGACAAACTTTCCAACTTTAATGAAAATTCAATCTTGGGCTGAAAATTTAGAGTTTGTTCTGGAACAAACTGCCTAAGCAAAGCTCTGCTGTTTGTACAAGAGGGGATATTTAGTTGCTGCACCCCGTGATGTTAATTTGCAATTATTTATCCATGCATCTGCAGGGATTTAGCAAAAAGGGCTCTTATCAGCCAACACAAATATAAGTGGAAACTTTATTGTGAGTGCTCTTGGATGACATTCAAATGCTCCAGCCTTCACACTTTCATTATCTTGTTCTGTTTTCAGTCGGCTTCAATAACGGTTTTGAACTATAAAGCTTACAGGAATATTTTACAACAATTTCCATTAACGGGCTATGATTATATTCGCAGTATATGTCACTGAATCTTAAATTGTGCTTTTCTAGTTTTAGTTGTCCAAATACAACAGCACAATACATATGAACACAAGGTGGGTGACCCTTGTGACCCATGTTCTTTATGTAGTCAGAGGGGGCAAAGATGAACAGTACTTACTCTCACTCTATTTATGTCCTACTAACATTTACATAATGTTTTAAACATGTCAAATAACAGTTGGCACCAAGAATAGCCAACGTCCATGTTACCTTCTTGGGCAGTAATTAATTATGTTTATTGTGATTCTTTTTGCCAGAAAGATCGCTAATTGATACACAGTAACTTTCAATCCAGCTGTTTAGTAATGTTACTTAGGGCTTTGGATTTCTAACACGGACTTCAGAGATAACAAGTTTTGCAGTGTATTATTCCATTTATCTTTTATCTATGACATACAAAACAAAAACATTTGTCTTGAGCGTTGAATTGAATCGTTTTAAAACACCCATTCCTGTCTACAGATATGATTGCCTCCATAGTGACACACTAAACTCAGCCCTTGATGTGTGTGTCAAGCCATGCTTTTAAAGAAAACACACTTTGGTGATTGGGCTGGGCACTACACTACATGCTTCCAGTGCCAAAGAAAGGAAAAATGTCTTTCATCAAGCAAAAGTGGCACACATTACATTAAGACAAATGTAACTGGAGTGGGGAAAGCAAAACGGTTTATTATTTTGTCTTTTTACTATATAAGTATGTCAGAGAGGTCCTTGAAATCAGACTACAAAACAAGCAAATTTGCTTATTCATTTGTCCTTAAAAATAACAAAAACCTTGAATATAAAAACAATATATCCCTTAACTGACCTATATAGTATCTGTCAATGGCGCTTACAAAATATTGTGGTTGAATTCCTATTGTCTTTTTTAATCTAGAGCTTGGCACATTTTAATATCTTTGTTCTTAGTAGGTTTACTTTTCCTTCACGCTATATAACACGGCTCTGCACTGTTTGTGATGGTGTATCTCAGCAACAATAGCATGAAATGTAATGAGCCTTACCAAGCATAATGAATGCATTGACATCAGGTTGTTATGTTATTGAACTCAACCACACTCCACCCAAGTCGCATGCCAAGGATGTGTTTTCTTCCTCATGCTGTTTTAAGAAAGTTTAATTATTAGGTGAGTGTGAGAGCACTCAACAAAGAATAACGTATTTAATTATACCAACCTTGGATAACTAGGCATTACCCAAGAATAAGGAAAAGAGAGCCCCATTCGACTGCATGTTCAGGGATATAAAACATCAAAGAGCGCATGCCCTGAAGTTCAAAGGAGAGTATAACTGATAAATGGAGATCTTAAGCACACACACACTGCAGTGTAAACCTGCTTCATTCCCAAACACTGCATACAATCACTCCATGATATGCAAGGGGCATTTTTTGGGAATTTCCTGGCAGTAATTTTCACACAGTTGGTATTGCCAATCAAAAGCAAAACACAGTAAGCTGCTTATCTGTGCCTCCCTCTCTCTATTTTCTAAGGCCGGTCAGCCTAGATATCCTCTTCACAGTCCTGCTCATGAAACCAATAGATAGGTTTGTTTTTCTTAAAAAAATCAAAAGGCCTCAGAGACAGAAAGGTCTTCAGGTTTTCATTTTAGCTGTTATTCACTACACTGGTCTAACCCAGGAATAGGAATATGTATGAGGCAGGATTGATAGCACTGACACTATATTTAGATTCTGTTTATCAATATGTCTGTCAATCAAGGGAGAGACCCATGCTATGTGTGTAGCAGTTACTCAGAATGGCCAACAGTGCTACAGCCAGCTTTGGGCTGCAGTGTAGCGCAGGACTGAGGAACTCCTGCTTCTTTATTGGATGATGATAGCCAACATTGTGTTGTTTGTTTTGGCCAGCAACCCTTTGTTTTTATGACTCGGGCAAATAATGCTGTGAGCTTTAATTCATTCCTGCTGTCTTTCCAATTTTTGTCACATGACTCGGAAGACTGTACGTCCATTTCCTCCGGTCTGCTGTGTGGACAGCTGTCAAGAAGGGACAGCCACCCAGCCCCCTTTGGCTTGAGCTCTCTGGGTGGGACCCTGCAGGGTCTCAGTTGGCCTAGACACTCCTAGGTTTCCCACACATCCCTGGACCTTTCCTATCACGCCCTCCCTCAGAGGAACAGTATTACCACACCCCATTGTGCCAAATCTATTTTCTGGCTTCTCCTGGGGCCTGTGGTTTATGATGCATTTTTCCTCTCTGTTAAATATAAAAAGTAATTAGTAGCTCATGTCTTCATGGCTGATAAACTGCATGAAACTAGTTCATATTTTCCAAAGCTCCATGGCTGATAAGCAGTTATCTTTCAACAGAAATAATGGGAATATTACAACCTGGATTGAAACACAAGCAGGAGGTCTTTTTATTGCTCAGCTGGATCTGAGGGTCTCAAGCAGACCATGCATAGAATGTGCAATGTAGGGCAGGATCCATACATGTTACAAATTGCATTAGTAATGTATTAACCTGACTGCTAATGAGCTTGGGGTTTTGCCAAAGAAAATCAAATTGTGTTTGCACTCTGCCAAATTAAAAGCAAAACAAAGGCCTTATTTTCCACTGTGGATAATCTCCATTTCAGATTAAATAGATGAGCAGTTCTGGAAGACAGCTAAGGTCCCAAGCTGGGCTGGCAAAACAGAAACAAATAGTCCTGCTGAGCAGATGAACCAGCACTGACACTGCCAGGTAGGCTTGTCTGGTTCAACCACTGGAGTAGTTGGAGCAATTAGAGTTATGAGAGTGACAGTCTTGTGGCATGTTTGTGCTGCTGATTAGCTGGGAGTTGTTAATGGTCAACATTGCCTCATTCTGTCAAGGGGTCATAGACAGTGCAGGCATACTGCGATCTGTCAACTGTGTCCCATTTGTTTCTTTCACTGTTGCTGATACAGTTAATCTTACACTATTGGCAGACAGATGCCATTACTCATTTATGTTAAGAGTTTTTTTTCTTTTTAATAGTCCCAATATTACTGCAAAATGTTGGCATTTCAAAATATGGACACAAAAAACTATTTATATGCCACACATTTCATCTTGCCATGGTTCTCAAGAATATTAAAAATCCTTCTGACAATTAAGAAATTGCTGGGAAATATAGTTTGAAGAAAGTGACTTTTTCATTTAAATACTAGTTCCCCGGATTCATCGATTAATTTATCTCCTCCATATTGAGTGGGTTAAAAACAGAGTGCGAGTCGTTCGGCTCGAAGGTAGAGTCTGTCCCTGGGGAGTGCTTTGGCAGTGGATGTAGATGAGCAGCAGCACTAAACAAATCACTTAACAGCTCACACTAATTGCACAATGTTGGATGAAGTCATGGTAATTTGTACTTCAGATTTTGTAGAAAAAAAAGTGTCTCTGGGCATTTTAAAATGAATGGGTCACTTACTGTTAATTAAATGTGCCTCCTAGAATCTATCAAATTATAATTTTTACCAAGCAGTTATCACAGTTCCATTTAATTCATCCAATTAGTGGGACTGTTAATAACTTCCCAATGTCACGCAATGAATCGGAAGCAGTGCGAAATGGATCAATCTCATTCAGGCTTTTTCATTCCAAATGTTGTGTATTTATGTTTCACAATCTACGCCATGACAGGATTAGGGGAGACTGAGTGATGTTAGGATTATGGAACCCAAAAGGGGTACAGACCGGTTGCAAAGAGTCAATATTAGTTTGATCCAGCCAAAATTCCCGGTATTTTGTTTTGCAAGAAGCATCTGGACAGCATGCTTCACGGTAAAATGGGTCATGTCATATTTTAGTCATTAACACATCTCTTTGCTTATCAGTATTGCTCAATCACAATAGCTACAAGATCAAGGCGCAGACTGTCAAACAAACACACTCTGTGACGTGTCAAAGACTTTTAATAACATTTAAAATCCCAGACAGACATTAATCCCCTACCCACACCGCGATGTGCGCAGATGTGGTTCATAATTTCTTCATCTATAACAAGAGCACGTCTCAAATTAAGCATCTTGGGATTTTTCCAATTATCTTCCCAAACCCTGGGAGAGCAGATCCTTATAACCTCAAAGCACTGGCTTGGCAGGGCTGCAAATTGGTCACGATTCTCACAGAGTATATCAGAGCAAAAAGGTTGATCCAGCAATCATGCTAACATGACTAGTCATTTAAAACCAATGTCGCGAGATGGTGAAATGATATCAGGTAATCAGGCAAGTAAGAGTGACATCTTATTTGAAATCAGTTTTTTATTCTCAGGTCTTAAAAGGCTGAGCCATGTACAAACTAGGGTCAGTCTTGCTTAGATATCAAGCTTCCCAGTAGTAAAATTTCCCACATTAATGAAGGGTGATGGCAGTAATAATTCATTCAGTTATGATGAATGACTCTGGGAGTCTCACAACACAATAAAATAACCAAACTGAATGTAGGTTGATCTAACTTAAGATCTGTTTGCACTTTTGGAGTCTTTCTCCGCATCCCTCTTTACACTCAGCGCTTCAGATCTCTTATCTGAGCTAAAGAAAGAAACTGGAGTGGCTCCAGACATTTGTCAAGCCCCCTCTGGAGATGCAACGCCTGCCACAGTGATTAATCTTGCCTCCAGAAATCTGCATTTGAAGACAGATAAAGGGCAGGATGAGAATCAAGGCCCAGATGTTGCTTCCTCTTTAACACAGCAGCGAACGGCTGTCTAGCCTTTGTCAGTAAGAGCTGCACTGGGATTGGCAGACTGGTACAGGAGAAACTAATTCTGTGTATCCCTTCTTACTGTCATCACCTTTACCATCAGTTTTATAGGGCTAAAACAGGATACAGTTGAGATCAATACAGGTATAAATTAATTAATTTTTGCCTTCTAGAACAATCTTTTTTCTTCCCATTATATTTTATGTGCTATCAAGCTATATTCATGATCTCTCCATTATAACAGAAACAGAATTTAGTCTGTATTGACAGTAAACATTGTTTACATTCGATAGGACCTCTTTAATGTCCAAGCTTGAAATCTGCAATTTACAGTGCCAGCCATGCATCTGGGGCAAATGTTCCTTGGTGTCACGAAAGTCATTAACTCCTTTCTCCATCAGAGAGCCAGAAAATTCCTACACAGTCATGTTTTGCTTGGCTCTGCTCTGTAAGACCTACTTACCCTGTGCAGTTAATAATAGTCCTGGTTCAAAGAAAAACAGGTTGATCTTGTGATGAGACATTGGTATATAAGCTTTGTCAAGGTTGTGGGTGAAGGAAAATTGCTAACAGCCTGATCTGAAGTAGGAGCACCATTCCTAACAAGACGGTCAGTGCAGGTTCTACAACAGCTCCACAATTCATAGTGGATGGATCACTCCAAGACAGTGAACAACAGGGTGGAGCCATAGTCCAATTCAGCATGAGATTAGTTAATTAATTCATTGGTGATTTAGTGTAATGTGTAATATGTATATAGATACATATGAATAGATGCATGCATTTAGAATCCATTTTGAAAAAACGCTCAGAACCTGTGTTCCTCCCAGGCTATTCTGTGAGTTATTTGGTGTTATTAGGGTTAAGAGTGGCCAGGAATTATATTACACTACCATTCAAAAGTTTGGGGTCACTTAGAATGTCATTGTTTTCGAAAGAAAAGCCAATTTTTTGTCCATTATAACATCAAATTGATCAGAAATACAGTGTAGACATTGCTAATGTTGTAAATGACTATTGTAGCTGGAAACAGCTGATTTGTAATGGAATATCTACATAGGCGTACAGAGGCCCATTATCAGCAATCATCAGTCCTGTGTTCCAATGGCACGTTGTGTTTGCTAATCCAAGTTTATCATTTTAAAAGGCTAACTGATCATTAGAAAACCCTTTTGCAATTATGTTAGCACAGCTAAAAACTGTTGTAGGAAGCATGGGGTGAAATCTCTTCAGATTACCTAGAATGCCAAAGATCTGCAAGGCTGTAATTGCTGCAAATGGAGGATTCTTTGACGAAAGCAAAGTTTGAAAGACACAATTATTATTTCAATTACAAATAATTATTTCTAACCTTGTCAATTAAAGTATTTCCAATTCATTTTGCTATATTTCCTATTCAAATTCATTTCATATATGTTTTCATGGAAAACAAGGACATAATAAAGTCAGTGTGCTTCCAGGGGCTGGAATGTAAACACAGCATTTTTAATAAATCAAGAAGCAAAGCATAACTACCGGGAAATACAGCTTTTTTAAACTCCACTTAAGAAGTAGTTTACTTTTAAATCTGTGGTCATGATAAACCTTATTCTCTCCATCTTCAGTAAACATAGCCAAGTAATTAATGAGTCTCCTTTAGGTTTCCAATACAAACAAATACTATGCTTTAACAGAGTCAAAACTAAATTAAGACATTTTTCTTGCACTTAAATCAAAAACCTGACCAGAATCTTGACAAGAAGTACTCCTCTATTGTGGCAATCTGCTATTTTAAATAAAACTGAGCCAGCCTTGTTGCCACCTGGACCAACTTAGTGATGGACAACCAAAGGGCACCAGAGATCTCACTTTTCAATGAATCAACCTTAATAAAGGTGTCTTCATTGTCAGTAAACCCTGAACTGTGTAAAATTGGGAAGTTACAATGACATCCTGAAGAAATGTCACTCAGTCAGAAAACTGGCATCAGAAAATACGTTCCCATGGTTGCAAGAAGTACCAAACCGAAGCTTCTTTGACAGGAATGATTAAGCAGTTTGTAAGGTAAGTATTCCATTCAGATCACTCAAGCAAATATATATTGTGAAGCTGTGAACGGTGGAGTAAGAGAGTCCTCCCGAAATGCCAGGGCAAGTGAATTACCTGGGGAACACCTGATTGGCTGCTCCCTCCATGACTAGCATCCCTCCTCAATAAAACAGGAAGCAACAGGTTTCCTGTTGAGGAGAGCAAGAGAGACAAGGACATTAATCAAGGTAACGAACTTTGACTTGGATTGTGTTCTTTGGCGTTGGATCCTATCTGGACTGGTTGCTGTTTGAAGTTTGTGTTTAGTATTTGTTATGTGTAGTTAGGGACCTGCTTATGTGTTTAGTTTTGTGTTTTTTTAAATAGTTTTTGTATGTCCTTTTGTTTTGAGCACCCACTCACTGTGCATATAAATTAAAGCAGGTATTTTACACCGTACCCCTGCCTATTGTCTCCTGAGCCCCGCCTTTAAAGCCCAGACACTGTGCACAACCCCACACGTTGTCACAAAATATTATATATATAAAATGCAAGTAAGCGCTTCATAAGCCTGAACAAACAGCTGAAATTGCTAGCACACAAAGTGAAGAACCCAGGCTGTGCAAAAAGTAAGTCTGCCAAATCAAGTACCAATAGTACTGTCTGACATGATGCATTACAGAATTACAACATTAGTAAAAGGTCAACTTTTCTAACATTGGCAATGGCATTAACCAAACCCTCCTGTTCAATAGTGGATTACATTTATGGATGTTTTTTGCATGGTGTGTGCTGTACATATATCAGGCCTAGTTTGTAACGGTATACCATAGTATCAGTGGATGGAGCTGGAAAAAACAGCGGTTTTCAATCCGTGTCCTGTGTCTTCTGTCTTGTTTCCACTGAGATTTAAGATATTTTAAGCAACACCTTAACTGAATTTCCTAACCTTTTAAATATGTTCCAGCTTAAAAGAAAAAAGATCTGGTTATGCAAAGCAGCATTTAAATTAATGAACTGAGCTCTCAGCTGGAACAGGAAATAGACGGGAAAGGGTAAGTCCAGACCAGAGTTGTAAAACCCTGCCAGAGTGAAACCAAATCCAGCGTGAGCCAAATACATTTCAGTTGTATCAAGCGTCATTACCTTCTGACTCTTTACATACTCAATCCTTCAGCTTTGATGTGTTCAAGTGGATAAAAAGATGAAAAGAAAAACTGCTGGGAGCATCAAGCTCCTTATAAGACAGTGGATACAAATACAGAACATCTGGCACACCCAACATAAGCCCTAGAGCAACTGTGCATTGCTTTGGTATAATAAACAGCATATTGATTACTTTTTGTGTTAACATATGGCCCACATATATATAAGAAACTATTCGCATGGATGTGCCACTTACATATTACATAAGGGGATTCTATTGCGATGTCCGATTTTATTTTACCCTCTAAAAGGAAAATACAACCAAATCAAATAAAATACTCAACAAAAACAAGTGAAGTAGGCCAATTCATCCTCTGCATTAATGAACCCCTTAATGAGGCAATGAAGGATGTTGATAGAGACACACACAGCTATTTCAAACTTGCATGTCCCATCTGCCAACAGTAAATCAATTTGATGTAATTAACAACAGGGTTATAATTTTGGCCGTTTTCACACGCGAGGCTCTGTAGTCAGTTGGAATTATAACCCATGTGTTATTCTGCAGACTGTAATCACTCCACACTAACGCTCTGCTTTACGGACATGACTCGATTCACCTACCTCGGCCTCCTCCCCCTCACCACGTACAGTACAGAATGTTCCAGCACACAACAGCAGATTTATGACTCCAAACACAAACGGTACACAAACAGATGCAGCGTGCATGTCGGTCATGGCACAACTCAAAATCGTGTGCCATGTAAGCCATGAACAAACCAGACAATATCCTGGGAGGGAAGAGAGCCCCATCTTGTGATCCTGCGCACCCTTCTCAAGCCCTTCGCATGTCTTACTTGAGTCCATATATCAGCCACAGGATCTGCAGAGATGTTATAAAATCACGGCAGAAGACCATATCAATACCATATGGCAGATTGACACAGATTCCTCAGCGCTATTCATCATATGTTTGACAAAACAAAACAAAGATATCGTTGCACGAGTTCCAAAAGATATCGCAGAGGACGCGCTGACAGGGTAGGGTTGGGGAGAAGTCAAATGTTTGCTCACATTAAAAGCCTTCACTGGGAATGCAGGATGGGTCCCAACCGCTAACAGGAATCTAGGCTGTTCCAGTTGCCAATAATAGTGGTCCAATTGAGTGAGTGGCCAAACACCTGACCAAAGCCATGAACACCAGGTTCCTAGAACACAGTGGGTCACCGCCCCCAGTAATCGTTTGCAAATGCTAAACTATGGTCTATACATAAGGGTCCTCACCAGACCATCCAAGGTCTGGTAAAGACCCTTCTGTATAGACCATAGCTTAGCTTTCCCTGCTACAGCCATGGTAGTAATGTAGAAATGGATTAATGAAATTATGCTCATTACATTCAATAACATTATTACAGAGGTTAAATTATTTATTTAATAGGTTTACTTTAACTGGATATCAGTTTCTATCTAAAAGTGATGCCAAAATCAGCTTCCCTGATAGAGTATTTCAGAGACTGAGAAAAACTTAGTTAAACACAAAAGGCATCACATAAATTCTCGTTTAAAAAAGTAAAACGCATAACATTTTTTAAGTGGAAATCCACAGGTGTCAATGGTCCTGGAAAACATATGTTCATTACTTGTGGGACACTGACGGAAAAACTTCCTCAAAGCAAGTCTCAGTTACTCCAAGAAAAAGGAAAAACACCCCCCTTCCCATTTATAAATAAGCTCAGACTTCCCTCCTGCATGCCTAACAGTATCCAGTGCTGGCTCTTACCTAGCCCTGCTCCCTCCCTCACCACACCAGTGAATACAAGTCAATAGAGACCTCTGGCAATTGTGGTTTCAGCAACCACTTCAATTATCCTGTATGGAGTCCAAATCCAGTTACAGATGTTCTCTCCCCCCCCCTCCCCTCCCCTCCCCCAACCCCAACATCCCCACATTCACCTTGATGCAGTTTAACAGCAGCTGCTGTATCCTAATGGATATTAGTCATTAAAAACTCCAGAGGGAGAAACTGCAGCTGGCTATTGAAAAGCCCCCGGAGATGCATAAAGAATTAGCAAGGGCTGCTACTGAATTAATCTATACAGTGTCAAACTGACATGTCTTTTATTAATAATTGCCTTGTATACTTGGATTTTGAATCGCAACATGCTGTACAAAATTTTTTCCCATCTTCTCTTGAACCGATCCCTAATTATCTCTTCCTTTCCTGTCCCTTTTTATTAGATGTTTCTTGCTAATATTGAATCCCATTGGACTGTTTACCCAAAATCCCCTCTGCACCCGTGTTTCCATTGTGTTTTGCACATGATCTTAATTGAAGCTCAAGATCAGATATCTTGTTTTAGGTCGTTTGTATGTAGAAAGTTAAACAAGTTAGCCTATCATGAAGATATGATTGATCTTACTACCGAATTAGATTTTGTCCACAACAAACATTAAAAAGAATGAATAAATTGTTAAATAGCTACAGACTTGCAATGGATGATAAATTAGACTGATGATTAAAATTCTATAGACAAATTGTTTAATTGTCTATTGTTTAATTACTTCCTAATTGTGCTCAGCTGCTCTGTTTTTATTGCATATTATGGTAGTTTGTTTAACCCCGATGATGGCTGCAATGACAAAATGTGTTAAAAAATTCAAATGAATACAATTTAAAAAATAATTGGAGAGCATTTGCAGATGTGGTTTCCTGTCCTGTTTGTTCTGAGGCTGTTTAAAAAAAAAACACATTTGTGGCTCGATCCTATAATTAATTTAGAAAACTAAAATATGTGTATTATAATTGCTAACATTTCAGCACTCTATGGTCTACTTAACCATGTATGAAAACAAGAAGTGGCTTTTTGATTATGAATGTCAAACAACAGGCTTGCGATGCATGGAAATGAAGCCGAGCCACCTGAATCAAAATTGTTTTTATAAGCATTTGATTTAGCCCTTTAAATTGTGCCAACAATTTCAATACACTTCATAAAAGCATTGTTTGGTTCCCCGTTTCCACGGAAAGATGTCTCTGTAATTCTCTGTAATTCACCAACATGCAATAATAATCACAGGGTTATTATCTTTTTAAAGTTTCTTTAAAACATGTGTTTCCCCTTTTCAGGATTACGCCAGGCTGTTTAACATGGTCTAAATCATTTCAATACTCCAAAACACAAAACAGCTTCTGTGTGCAAAAGACTGAAAAAAAATGGATGTTGTATTTAGCTGCATACCAATGGTTAAATTAAAAAAATATAATAAAAAAATAACGCCTCCATATGGTTTTGCTGTTGCAATTTTCAAACTATGAAAATGTTCTTATGTAGGATCAAACTAAATAGGCCCAAAGTGGTTTTGATTAATCCCACTAGAAAATAAATGTCTTTCAGATGAAGGTACATCCCTGTGATTTGGATCTATCCTGAAGAAAAAAATCTAATATATATATATATATATATATATATATAGTCTATATATGTACAGGATAAAAAATAAAAAATAAAGAAATTGAGCAGCCCTGTGAATTTGTAAATCATATCCAAGAATAATAAAGCGTACACACACACACACACACACACACACACATACACACACACACACACACGGGTGCATTGTAGCTCTAGAAAAGGTTTAGCACAGATAGTTACTTTCCACACAAAGATTGGTGTAGTCTGCTTAACCAGACATAATCTGCAATGATTTCCTCAGATAAAGAATTGCGATATATTGTGTGTCATTATATGTATACTGATGCTATTCTCTTGGAAAGTGTTCAGACAGCATTTACAGAAGTGAACCCAGTTTTCTTTCCAAAGTGGAAGTAAACAATGCAGTGCTCTGAATGATGCAATTATGCAGTATTTCTGAAGTCAAAGTGTTAAAAAAATATTTTGTCAAACCTGAAATCAATTTTCCCTTTCTTTTTGTGTGTAGCTTTATTTTATTGTTATGAATGACAATACTCTCTAGTCTAGACAACCTTAATTGAAAGGTGCTGACAGAATCTCTGTAGAGGTCATAACTCTGACTGACGAGGGAAGGGTCTTTCCCAAGGGATTGCTTTATGTTCGTAATGCCCAGTCTTGTAACTGTTGTGTAATATTTTAGCATTACAAGGCTCCTTTTAGCGTTCCTTTGTCTCTTTGTCCTTCTCAGTTTTTCCTCCTGATGGCCTTGTAAGCATTAACATAGGCTTTCTGACTTTAATATAGTCAGGCCTGGACAATCTGAAGGGAATGAGTTTATACCTAGGTTCCACTTGCAGAAATTAGTTAGCTGATCCCCAGCTGGGCACTGTCAGTGAATTGCAGGTGCAGCTGGCTGAAGCAGTGTCTCTCCTGAAATGACAATTTAGATCAATTGCCGCGATCCCTTTTGCACTCCCACACTGAAACAATCTACCTTATCTTGGACAAAGCGTATTAATCATTCTTAATGTTTTACTCTGAATTGCAAATAACAACAGGTACACTGGAAAATAAAAGGAGGGGGAAAGATAACACTGTTCTCCAACTCAGCAGGTCCTTATTTGTTGACACAAAGTGATGCAGTTGGAGCTCATGGGGCTAGTCTGAACAACAGACTCCAGAGACTGCTTGGGTGGACGTGTGGTTGTGAGTGAGTTTAGCAGTCAAAATCTCCCAAAGTTAATTAAAATGCGAAAGATCGTTTCCCCACACAAAATGAATCACTGAGAGAAATGTAGAGTCACAATTGGGGTTAAGTGGCTTCATACATGGTGTTAACATTATAACATCATCCGCTCTCTGCAAGACGACATGGTTTGTTCAAGGTTTGTTTTTCTCCCCATGACCTGTTCCGTTCAATTTGCAATGTCTGCACTAGGAGCAGGTGTGAAAACACAAATGGCAAACGAAACCATACCAACCCTGCTTTGCCAAAGCTGCTTCAGAAGACCGACATGTTATCTCATGACGTCAGAATGAAGCAAAGAGCTCCAAACTCACAACATCGGCTCCATATGGAAGTGCTTAAACCATTTCGCTTTGCGCTTAAGAGGAGCGGTGTGGTTATTGAGATCAGTGCTTTCTAATCCCCAAGATTGTCAGTCTCCTACCAAGAGGAAAAACATGCACCCCTCCTGCAAGGGACAGTAAAAAAAATAATAATCATAAAACCTTGAAGCCGAGAGGAGTGCTAACTCTGTATTATCTTGAGAGGTGTAAATGACTTGTAGCTTACCCATATTTCCACCAAACAAAAGAGACATCAGCTATGAAGTCATTTTCAGACAACTCAATGCAGTATTTATAGGCTAATCCCAACAGGGCTTCCTAGATCTACCTTTCAAGGAACAACGGTAATAAAGCATGTCTAATTCGTGACCAATGCATTTTGCTTCCACAATGCAGCTCCACAGCTCAATTCTTCACAGGGAAAACCTTTGAAATGTAATATCTGCAGGATATGGTGTTGGGTGGGGGGGGGGGGGTGTTGCATCATGTCAGGTGTGCTGTGTAGTGTGGATGGAGATCAGTTTGCTTTATCGCATTTTTAAATGACACGCAGAAAACAGCAGGTTGTCCCAGAAACAGGACACTTGCTCAGCCTCCTGGGACTCGGCTGTTGTGCGAAGTTTCTCCATTCTTTCAGGACACGGGCTGGACTGCTCCCTATCTGTGCAGTGAATTACATCAAGATTTACAATCTCCTGTAAACACAGTGCTCTAGAGCTGTAGTTTTTATGTCTTCTATAGTGCTTTACATTTTATTTTAGGGGGGTTAATGCCGTCATTCAATCACCCTTCTTTTAAAGATCTACAGAAGCACAAAGGGGGAATACAATGAATAGGAAAATTCCCATGTCCACTGGGGTTGTACACAGCAGCCTAGCCTCAACGTTGTGACTCACAGGGTTTCTCTGAAGCTCAAGACCAAGCAGGGGCTCCGGTCCCACTCTTTTGATGATGATTATGTGAATAAGCTCAAACTGTTTCCCTACTATGGATTGAGAGTGCAGATACAAATGAATGTTGTTCCCAAAGATCCAAGCTAGAAATGTCAACTTAGCCGTGATGCAATCCAACGTTTAGCATGTTGTAAAACTCAGTTATAAAACTCATCTGGCAAAAAATATGACAATAAGAATATGGTTGTTTCATAACAAATCAGTCAATCAGCTTCAAGGAAACTTGGTCAGATATTTCTTGCAACATTTTTGGTTAAACTAGAAACAGAGAACCACACGAAACGTATTTAATAGGACACACACATCAAGTAACATATAAAATACCAGGAAAATGCAGATGGTATGTTAAAGATTTCAAGAACCTTTAAGGATTCTGTGGTTGTCTTCATGAGAGATGAAGCCTGACTCATCAGAACTCATCAAAATGTAGGGTGGTCAGCCATTTTCTTTTAGAAAACTGTTCAAATCCACTATTGTGGAATGGCTGATTAGCAGCAGGTTTAGATGGAGTCTAGGGGTTTCCATTGAGTAGGTTGCATGATTTTCCTGTTACTGATTTAGGTCTCACCAGTAAATAGATTGAAAACCTCAAATATGTTAGTCAGCTAAGCACAAGGGCAGTAACAAAAGTCAGTGGCTGCAGCTCATTAATAACAGCTCATCTAGACTCCAATACAAATACATTTCAGGATCAAACACTTAAAAAAAGAAGGGCTCAGTCATATTACATTGTTTCATTAGAAAATGTAATACCAGAAAGCCCCAGGACTTTAGCCTTTAGCCACAGACCTGTTATTAAAGAAAGGAAGATTTTTTTTAATTAGCATTATGTACACCATAAAAGAATGCAAGGCACAAAGCGTGAGAACAGTTTGATATTGCCTTATATTTTTGAATGATTCCATTCTTTTGAGTGCAGCAGGTTTGGTAGCGATTTCAGGTGGGAAAAAATGGTACAAATACAGTGAGGGGAAAAAAGTATTTGATCCCCTGCTGATTTTGTACGTTTGCCCACTGACAAAGAAATGATCAGTCTATAATTTTAATGGTAGGTGTATTTTAACAGTGAGAGACAGAATAACAACAAAAAAATCCAGACAAACGCATTTCAAAAAAGTTATCAATTGATTTGCATGTTAATGAGTGAAATAAGTATTTGGCCCCTTCGACTTAGTACTTGGTGGCAAAACCCTTGTTGGCAATCACAGAGGTCAGACGTTTCTTGTAGTTGGCCACCAGGTTTGCACACATCTCAGGAGGGATTTTGTCCCACTCCTCTTGAGTGGGAGCTTGATTTTGGTCTCATCTGACCACAACACTTTCACCCAGTTCTCCTCTGAATCATTCAGATGTTCATTGGCAAACTTCAGACGGGCCTGTACATGTGCTTTCTTGAGCAGGGGGACCTTGCGGGCGCTGCAGGATTTCAGTCCTTCACGGCATAGTGTGTTACCAATTGTTTTCTTGGTAACTATGGTCCCAGCTGCCTTGAGATCATTAACAAGATCCTCCTGTGTAGTTCTGGGCTGAATCCTCACCGTTCTCATGATCATTTAAACTCCACGAGGTGAGATCTTGCATGGAGCCCCAGACCGACAGTTATTTTGTGTTTTTTCCGTTTGCAAATAATTGCACCAACTGTTGTCACCTTCTCACCAAGCTGCTTGGCGATGGTCTTGTAGCCCATTCCAGCCTTGTGTAGGTCTACAATCTTGTCCCTGACATCCTTGGACAGCTCTTCGGTCTTGGCCATGGTGGAGAGTTTGGAATCTGATTGATTGATTGCTTCTGTGGACAAGTGTCTTTTATACAGGTAACTCCCTTTAAGAGAGTGCTCCTAATCTCAGCTCGTTACCTGTATAAAAGACACCTGGGAGCCAGAAATCTTGCTGATTGATAGGGGATCAAATACTTATTTCCCTCATTAACATGCAATTCAATTTATAACTTTTTTGAAATGTGTTTTTCTGGATTTTTTTGTTGTTATTCTGTCTCTCACTGTTAAAATACACCTACCATTAAAATGATAGAATGATCATTTCTTTGTCAGTGGGCAAACGTACAAAATCAGCAGGGGATCAAATACTTTTTTCCCTCACTGTAGCTTTCCTAAAGGTCAGGGTAGCAGTTCAAACACAGAGAAAGAGCAGAAACAGCTCCCTCAAGTGGAATCTAACATCCCCTTATTGATTAGGGTGTAAGAACAAAGATAAACTCTCACCTGGCAACTGGACTGTGCAAACCAAACCATGACCTCTCTGGCCCAGTTGTCAAAGGGGAGTAAATATGAGAGCACGAGTTAGTTTTCTGGGTGGAATCGTAAACCTAAAGCTTTATATGGCCCAACTTTCCTTTGTTTGTAATGTTTATCTCCTTATCTCATGTGGTTGCTCCATGGTATGTCTCACTGACTGTCTTTTCAAGCAAGACATTAACTCTGCTTTCCATCTCCCATCCAATCACACAGTCATTCCCTCTCAGTATATCTGTGTTGTGGTCTTTGTGTGGCACACTTTCTCAATAATCCAATGGATGGTGTTCAACTACAGGCCATAAATCATAAACACACATCAAGCCAGTGTGTTCCTCACTAAAGGATATTGAACTTCCTTTAATCTGGGGAGGCTGTAACCAATTAGTGCTTCCTTGGTCTAGGTTTGTCTTGATGAAAGAATATATTGTGTCTGCAATTGCTATAGACCAACTTAGGCCACACTGCAACTAGGTGACCTGTAAGGAATGGCAAATACTATTATTTTATGTGGGTTGGGGGTCTTTGTCTAAAATGTAATTGCCAACATAGCTTTATCAGATGTTCCACAACACAGCCACATAAGGATACAGACAATAAGCTCTGGATCAGACTGCAGGGATGCAGAACAGCAAATCCTACTTTTGTATCACTACAGAAAGGATTCTCTGACATGGAAAGCGCAACAGTCTGGCATTGTTTTTGCTTAACAAAACACATTCTCCTTCCAAGGTTGACAACTACACCCTTTCTTCCCGGACAAACCAAGCACAACTGAACGGTATCACAAGAGTGTAAGATGAAAAATGTATTTGTTAAAGTGATGCAATGTTATTTTCAACCCTCCCTGCACCAATGCTGAAAAGCACTTGCCTCTGAGGGTCACTGTTGAGCACTGAGCCAGAAAGGTCTCAAGTTTAACAACTGCAATTACAGAAGTAAAGTGAGATCAATTTTTTACTAGTAGTGATTGAGAAAGAGCAACAGGTCAATGTATATTAAAGTAGTAAGCAAGAACCCCTCCATGCAGCACAGGAAGTGGGGTAACTGTAGTTTAAGCTGCTATCATACCACTTCCAATATGTTATGACAGCATAATTGTTGAGAACAAAGATTCATAAACAGCCTCCATGTAGAGGAGGAACAGTGACATGTGAAATGATATACCAATTAACATAATTTAGTCATGCCAATATTTTTCTGTAAACTGGGAATAGATAGGAGTTAAAGACACAGGTCCACCAAATTCCAGTTCTATAATTTATAAAATTAAGATCACTATGCTATTTAATAGTTCTGTCATTCAGTCAGAAGGGGTCAGGGTCTCATCGTTCCATTCACCTTCTCTTTATTATAT
The DNA here is from genome assembly GCF_036373705.1 of Amia ocellicauda. Classification (NCBI taxonomy): domain Eukaryota; kingdom Metazoa; phylum Chordata; class Actinopteri; order Amiiformes; family Amiidae; genus Amia; species Amia ocellicauda. The sequence continues at coordinate 6,871,529 of NC_089858.1, read as the reverse complement.
CCATGATAGTCTTAGTAGTAGTCTATTTAATATGGTATCATGTAATCTTATCTGTTTTCTGTCTAAACTAAAATATTTGTGGAGTACAGCAGTCTGAAACATTGTTCATGAGCTAACAAGTAATTAATAAGCATAAAAACTTTAATTTTTTTCTAACCAGTATCTCGGGGTCCTAGGTATTATTTGCTAGTTCATATTTCCAAAGAGTAAAACAAAACATGCTACTCAACTAGAAAATGAAATATGCAATATAATATGCTATATATGATCTTTTCTTTTTCTATATTATCAATAATTATAAATGGTTGTTTAAACACACAACCATGTGGAGGGCTTTGAGAGGTTCAGGGAAAGCTTCCAATGGCCTGAGTTTTCTCTGCTCCCATGACAACATCAACACGTTCCCCGTCTCTTTGTAATTAAAATACAAACATACTTCTCTGCCCTCTACAGAAGCATTGTGCTGAAATCATGTAAGCTGGGACTTGGCCACTAAAATGGAGACCAGAAACAGGTGGCTCCCGTTGTCACAACACCAGGGGAGTGCTCTGTCGAAGCAACTTCTACAAGGCAGGGAATCTAAGCAGAGACAGGTAAGGATTATCTGCGTTAGTGTCAGTGCTAAAATACTGAACAGTGAAATTCGAGTCTTATAAAAGTACTTCTTTCTTCCATAGCAACTTTAACTTTGTAAATGGTATCTTCTATTGTCTGTGGTTGTGGAAACAGAAAAAGTTAGTGCAGTAAACATATAACCCTGTGTTTGAAGAGGTCTCCCTAGACCACCTGGAACTTTTACAAAGATCACAAGCTGTCCAAGTTTGGAAACCATCGATGTACTGGATTCCAAATTCAAAATTGTCAAGCTGTTAAACTTTGCCCTGGCTTCTAATTACTCAACATTTTTCAACTGCTGCAAAGTCTCTTGTCATTTGGTCTGTGCAACTGTAGTTAACTTAAACATGATTACAGCAGAGATCGTTGTGAAATTAAACAGAAAGGTTCGAAATTATATGATTCCAGTTAAAAATAGCAGATCCGATATTATGAATCTGTGTTGTGAATCGTATGTTTATTAAACGGAGATATGATCACATACTCCATGTCTCTGAAAGATATTTTTGGCCTCATGCACTTGCCCACACACAGAGTGGTTTTGAATTGTATGTCCTTTATTTTAAGAATGGGCACAACAGGCGCAAACTTTAAAAGGGTGTGACAGGAAAGGGTATTATAGACTGCTTACATTGGGTCTTTGCAATTTTTTGTCGGGCGTTTCCTTAGACATCTCTGAACTATGAATGAGTTCCAATCAAGCTAACGAGGTGTTGTAATAACCAGTCGCACATCTGACTCCTTAAGTATAAAACATGTTGTGGCATGCACAGAGGAAGCAACAACACTTGTGATTTGCAGAAAACAGCAAAATACATAATCCCTTATAGAAATTGTAAGGATGCTACCTTTATTAAAATGGTAATAAAGGGCTGAAGAGTGAGTGGAGATACCAGAAACCTGTGGTTAAAACTATATCCACCAAAATCAAACAAAGAAATCACAAATAACACATTAGAGTTAGCTGATTTATTCTATGTGAATTTTCATCACCTACTCTCTGCAGCCCTTGATTGCACTGTTTTTTTGTGGTGTGCTCAGTGGATTGTGAGTCCTATCACAAAACCCAGGTATGACAAGCTAAACCCCTATTTTCAGGTCAATCACAGAAATTGACAAAGACAGAGAACTTGAGGAAACTGGTTTCCTATAAGCAAATCAACCAATTATTAGCTACAAGGTACATTAATAGAAGCAAACAAATCTCCAATTTCTTTACCACCACTTATGCTTTCTGCCACACTTGTGAAGTAAAAGTAGTGCACTTTCTAAACCATACAAAGTTTACAGTGTCTTCCCTCTCTCTTGCTCCACAACCACATTTTATCCACTATATCACAAAAACAAAATACTATTAAACTAAAATGCTAAGCTAAAACCAAACAAATTGCAAGCAGCTAAGCAGCAAAAATAAGCTGCATTTGGATTACATGGAGGCAGTTTAATGAAGAAGAAAATAGAAAGTTAAATTGTTTGTACTCATATCTCTCAGAAAAGCACAACATTGTAAATCCTTCTTTCAAGTCAGTTTTGGGGTTGAGAACAAAGTAATCTTTTAGAACACTCTCTCTTTCTGTATTGGCATTGTTCGCCTTATTAAATTAGCAGCAATGTTTAAGCATATCTGGAAAATGGACCATCACCGTCAAACCTCATTTGTAGGTTGAACTTTATATTGAGGGAACCATTAGTCCTTGCCAATAACACAATTCACCTTTTGTGGTAGAGGAAGTTAAACATTAAACACATAAAAGACGCACTGTCTCTACCACAGCTTCAGTGGCGTTGGCTGGAGGGTACACCAAGCCATGACTCATAACACTGAACATTCATTCATCCTTGAACTGCAAAACTGAAATTAAATCATTGCACATTGTTGTGTATCTTACAACATGGTCTGTGGGTACTGCTCGAATGTTGTAAATAAAAATAAAAAATACGGTTGGAGTATTTGCCAAGGATTGTGTATACTGGCACAAAACCAAGGTTATACAGAATATATAGACACACCCACAAACAAATAAAGCTGTGACAAACATTTTAAGTATACTATTTCCTCCAGGTCATGAGAATATGCACTTCAGAGCATGTAAAACTCAATACGGCCGCACATTACTTATTATTTTATAAGGCAAATAAATCAGGCTCTCTGGAGGATGAGTCAAAGAAGGGACTATAACTTGAATAACTGGACATGACAGCAGTTTCCAAAGAAAAACATGAAAAGAACAAAAGTGGATTCTAAATTACTAAGGACATGTTTAGTCTTGAATTTGACTTTTAGCTTCTAAACACAGAATTTAGGCAGAACTCCCAGTGATAACATTTAGTATGTTATACTTTACCCTACCACTTGGCTACTGTGCATTAATTTTTATATTATATTAAGAAGGATCCTGAAGCATCACAGAAAATATGTACACCTAAATCCCCTGATTATTGAAATGCTTCACAACCTTATGTCCTATGTAACTGTACTTAATTGCCAGTTGTATCCTCTCTGTATAATTGAAGTTAGTGCCAGTAACCTGAGAGTGTCCATTTGTATAAGAACACAGTCAACACCATAGGCGGACTGGCCATGAGGGAATTCTGGCAAATAAGGGCCGGACCATTGTGGTTTACGGACCGCAATTTGCCGGCATCCCCCGCCCTTCCCCCAGACCGTAGTTGGCCAGAACCCCCCCAGATGCACTTTGCCAGCAACCCTCCCACCCCAGGGCAATTTTTTGGTCTCAGTCCACCCCTGGTCAACACTGTTTCTCTGTCTCTGCACAGAGGCAGTCAAACCATCTACTAAACATCAGAGATGAGGGTCACTCTGTGATACTGGAGTTAATGCAAAGCTGTCACTTGAATGTTTTCCAAACCATAAGCTAAAAAAAGCACTTGTACCAGGTTTCACTCAGTTTGTTACAAAGCCTGTTTGTGTTTGTTTACTACCCACAACTGAAAACAAATGCCATGTGTTGATATTTTAGACAACATAACAAGAATGACACGTAATCGCTTTGCAGATGTACCAGTCTGGAATGGCCCAGATCCAGATCCAGTGGGCGGAGAAGGATTTGTTTATTCCTGCTGCAGTTTGCATGAAATTCCCCCAAAGACCTCTCTCTGCCATGAGGCCAGACAGCAGAAGATCTGAGAGTGCTAGCAGTACAGTAAGAGCCAGGTCAGTGTTCACAAGACGGCTGTATTTCCGAATGGTAGGCCAGTGAACTCATGTTGAAGGAGAAAGGTGAAAGGGCGGCCTTCAACTTAGTGTCTAGTTTCATGGTTTTTGTTACATGGTCTCTGTGTTTTGTGAAATTATCTGTTCAGAAAAAGCTTCTGATAAGATTTCTTACAGCTGAATGGATACCTTAACAAAAGTTCCCTCTACCTCCTCCAGCTCACCTTCTCTCCCTGATCTGGGGTGGAGGAGGAGAGCTGGATACAGGCCAGTGTCAGCGTGGGCAGCCACAAGGCCACCGAGTGGACCAGTGAAGACAGAAACACTGCCCAAGACAAACATCCCCCTCATTGGTAATATTGAAAGTAGTAATAATTTGTTCATTTGCTGACACTGCACCCAGAGGTTTTTTATTATTATTATTTTCTATTTTAAATGGTAATGACATTATGAGTGAAGTGGACTAACACTGCAATACCGATTGTAGAGTAGACTAGTTAATTGAATACTAAATACTGTTGATGCATCATATTTTTTTCACTCTGGTCGCATTGGTGTGGCGCAGATGTCCGCAGTTCTCCACGGCTCCACCATTGGGATCGGTGGGATTCTGCAGATCTGCACAAAACTGGGGAAATCTGCGTAACACGAACACGACCACCGTAACACCATGACGTAATACTCCCAGGTATCCTAAACAACCAGACACAGGTTAGCAAAGTACCAAACAACAAACACATGAACTCATAAATAATCAAATAACAAATAAACAGCTGTCAATAATTACACAAACAGATACATCTTTGTTCCTACCAGGTTTCCAAAAGTGCACGCAGCACAAGAAACGATACTAGTGTTCTCTCCATCTTGTCTATATTTACGCAAAACAAAACGGCCGACAATAAAGTACTAAACTAATGTAACAATCTTTTTTGTTTAATATCAACACGTTTCATATCTGTTCGGCTCTTCTGCCTTTATTTTTCCAGGCAACATCTCTCTCGCTGTGGCCCCTGCACACCTGCAGCTGAGCCCATAGCTAATGTGCGTCTCAGTTGCGCGCAGTTGAAATATCCCAAATTCATGTTTTTCTGTGTGTGTGTGTGTGTGTGTGTGTGTGTGTGTGTGTGTGTTCATAATCCCAATTTCGAATATTCTGCATAATATTTAGCCCCCACAATAATAGCATTCTGCACTGGATAATAAACAGGATTCTGATGGAAGAAAAGGGCAATAGGCATGTTGCCAGAGGGAAAAGAAAAATATATTTATCAAATGCATCAAAGTGTATATATTATAATAGCATGTATTAGGATTAGGCCTAATTAAGTGATTAACATCCGTAGTCTGCAAGTCTCTCAGTTTGGAGGTCTTTTTTAATTTCTCTCTCCTGCAATGTGGGGAATGTAGTTTTATATTAAGAGGCCCCTTCTGGTGTCTGGCCAAAAGAGAAAAGACTTTGTCTAAAGTATTTAATGATGTGTAACACAACCAAGTAAGTTTTATTTTTTTTAATTGTTTTTTTTTCATAGACACACACAATATATATATATATATATATATATATATATATATATATATATATGTATACACCGATCAGCCATAACATTATGACCACCTGCTTAATATTGTGTAGCTCCCCCTTAGGCCACCAAAACAGCCCTGACCCATCGAGGCATGGACTCCACTAGACCTCTGAAGGTGTGCTGTGGTATCTGGCTCCAAGACGTTAGCAGCAGATCCTTTAAGTCCTGTAAGTTGTGAGGTGGGGCCTCCATGGATCGGACTTGTTTGTCCAGCACATCCCACAGATGCTCAATTGGATTGAGATCTGGGGAATTTGGAGGCCAAGTCAACACCTTGAACTCGTGATTCATCAGACCAGGCCACCTTCTTCCATTGCTCCATGGTCCAGTTCTGATGCTCACGTGCCCATTGTAGGCGCTTTCGGCAGTGCAGCCCCATACGCAACAAACTGCGATGCACTGTGTGTTCTGACACCTTTCTATCAGAACCAGCATTCACTTTTTCAGCAATTTGAGCTACAGTAGCTCGTCTGTTGGATCGGACCACACGGACCAGCCTTTGCTCCCCACGTGCATCAATGAGCCTTGGCCGCCCATGACCCTGTTCACCGCTTTTCCTTCCTTGGACCACTTTTGATAGGTACTGACCACTGCAGACCGGGAACACCCCACAAGAGCTGCAGTTTTGGAGATGCTCTGACCCAGTCGTCTAGCCATCACAATTTGGCCCTTGCCAAAGTCGCTCAGATCCTTACGCTTGCCCATTTTTCCTACTTCTAACACATCAACTTTGAGGACAAAATGTTCACTTGCTGCCTAATATATCCCACCCACTGACAGGTGCCATGATAACGAGATTATCAGTGTTATTCACTTCACCTGTCAGTGGTCATAATGTTATGGCTGATCAGGGTATATTAAAATTACATTTGTTAAAAATTAGTACCTCCACTTTTACCCATCACGGCTGTTCAACTTTTCAATAATTACTGCTGAATTATGGAATTAACTATATTTTAAGTTTAATTCCACAGATGCTCAAATGGATTGTACAATTTTTCATACAGTCTGATAGCAACTTTCCAGCCAGTGTCTTTGATATTATGATTTTTTTAAAGATAAAGTCACCAGGAATAGTATATAATGCTGTCAGATGTTTCATGAATTTTTGAATTAAGTTTAACTATTTCACTTAACTACACCAGTATAGTTTTTTTTTTTTTAATGATTTTTAAGCTGGCTGTGAGAATAAGACTTACAACCGAGTCAGATACTGTGACTAAAAACATGATGTTTTATTTTAAACTGAGCCTCATGTTTTCCCTCCTGCAGATTAATTTCAAACCTGTGGTTACAATGCTCGTTAATTACCATGAGAATGTGGAGAAAGATGATCATTAATTATAGCACAGCAACAATCGCTATCAGATTGCATGGGCGCTTGGGAGAATTATAATACTGTTTCTTTAAACACAGGCCAGCTCTTTTTATCCCCCCTGCAGTCCAAGCGGGTAAGTTCAGAGTGAGGAAACATGTTGACTTGTGCTCCCAGCAGATTAGCACTTTGGCAGAGAGCTCAAATCCCTGCTGGCTCCAAACTGGGCAAGCTTCCACAAGGCACCTGCTTGGATGTTTTCACACTGTTTAATGGGCTGGTATGTTGATCCCATGTGAAAGGGTATATGGGGTATATCTCATTTTTCCATCCGTATCCAAATTCTTCTCAATATGCATATGTGTGTTTGTGTGTCTGGGGATTTATTCCCACGCATTCGAAGTGAATTGTACTCCACAGCGATCCACACACCAAACACTGCTGCTTGGCCAGTAACTCTGTTGTATTTCAGTGCCCATTCTCACACTGTCAAACCACCATGGCTTAGAGTGGGTACAGCATGTAGCAACCCCTTTACAATACCTTCCTTTGAATTCTGGGTTGAGACATTTATGCAGACAACCCAATATATTCAATGTCCAAATTGCCTTAGACTTGCCATTAGCAACTGCCTTAATATGAAATCATCAAATGAATCATAATAAGGGATTTTGCTCTAGTACATTGCCTAGACAATTTATGTCCATCCCAACAGATTCCGATATCAATACGACCTGAAAATCCTATAGTTTTGGTTAGCTGGTGTGGAGGTCAAAAGTATAGGTTACCTGGAATCTTTCCTGACATGCAACTTAAAAAGGATGAACTATTCATGTGGACAACAACACACCAAAATAACTTGACATAGAGGCTACTATAGGTTATCTTTTTCTGTAATTTTGCTACAAACAATTCTCATCACAATATCACATTAAAATATTTCAATAGGGTTAAGGTCAGGACTTGGGGAATCGTCATTTTCTTTCTTCATTTTTATCTGGATTAACTCTATTAGGTCATTATTATGTTGATAACCCCTTTACCCATCAGCCATCCTTGGGGTATCGCATTGAACTGCAGAATAAAATAATCTGGTGCTTTTTCTCCTGCTGGTGTTAGTGGAATAGTAAAACAATCCCAAATTACCACACTACAACTTGCATTAGTCAACTATGGCTGCCTCTCGAATCCGCTGCCATCAATATGTGTCAACACTTTTAGCAATGAAATCCACATTGTTGGTAATAAAACAACAAACCAGTTTAGTTTTTCCCATCAGACACATTGAACATCTGTACAAAGATATTTGTACAATTTTAGAGAAACAACAGATGCTTTTAAACCCTATAAATGACTTTAACCCTTTGGCTTTGGCTTGTACTAACCAGAAAAACGAAAGTATGTTTTTGTTGCCATTGAGGCATTTTATAAGTGCCCAGTATCTCCAATGCACAAGCAGAGATGTTGATCTTACAAACGCTCTATAAACACAGCAGCTTGGAACGTGATGTACAGTATTATTACGGGTTGGGTGATTTTGTTCATTTGCCTCCCTGGTTTAACATTTTAACATCCCAGTTTACTCTCTGGAGCACCAGTTGGGCCTACAGTATAGTTGTCACGTACCGGTGGCCAAGGGAAGGAACCCAGGTGCAGAGCGAGGGTCGTGGGCCAGTAAACAAGGCAATAGGGACAGTCCAGTACTCGGAGTCGATAAGGCAGGCAGTAGGTCAATCACGGAGCCAACAAGACAATTAAGAAAATCCAGGAGACGATGGTTGTAGAGACAAAGTAGAGATCAGTAACAGGAAGAAAAAGAAGTAGTGCTTTGAAATGAAACCACGGGAATACAAGACGCAGAGTAGAAGGATGTGACCAGGGGGTTTAAATAGTCAAGCAGGTAACTGTGGCTGAGGTGAGTGACGAATGAGAGCAGAAAGTGAAGAGGAGTGCACAGAGTGTAAAGGAATATAGAGTGACTGATTAAACCTAGTGTGGTAGTGTGGGCAGATAGTGTCCCAATAGTATAGATCAGGAGTGTCATTCATCTGAACACTCACAATGGACACTCAGTGCACAGCCTCAGTAGACTCTATTGTTTGAGATATTGCTTTAAAAAACAACAGCTTTAATTGACGGGAGGAAATGACCACATTTCTTAAATGCTGTCTCTTAGCCCAAGGGTTCCAGTGCCGTCTGCAGGAGAGATCCCACAGCAGAAGAAGTCTTCAGACAAGAGGGCTCTTTCACCGTGCAGGACAAGTGAGATCAGGGTGCTGGGGGGCCGACACACCCAGAGGGGAGCCGATTCAGCTACTGACACACAGCCTCAGTGAAAGCCAAGGTACAGGCACAACACTTTTGCACTTTCCCAGCAACGGGGAAGGGTTTCCAACTCCACTTTCTCCAGTTCTGTATTTATAATGCCAATGCTATGCAGTATTCTGGCAAATGCAGCCCCTATAAAAGATGGCTCCAAGCACAGTCAATGAAAATGCTATTTTTGTGAATCTCACTATGAACGTCATTTGTTGTATACCTGTGACCTTGGGACACAGCTGACCACAGTTATAGCCCCCACTGACTTATATCTCTATAGTTAACTTATCTTTGAGTTACACCCTTTAACAACTGAGCATTGGTCCTTGCTGAGGGTAACAAACTAGATCTTAATGACTGTCCTTTGAAATGCTCTGGGCATCTGGAGATAATATGTCAGCACTGCATTAATTCAGTGGTGTAGTCTGTTTCCTCTCACATTTAACCACTTGGATTTGCCTTTTGATGTGCACAACATGAGTGACAGCATAGCCCTCAGTCCAGCAGGCACATTGACTCGATGTTATTCTCAGACTCTGAAGGTATAGAGAATTAGAGGTTTTATCTCATTGGTATTTTAATCAAATCAACAGCATCCGTTCCAGATGTTTTATTTTTTCTTTTGTTTATCTCGTCCGTCTGGCAAGGACACATCACTCACACATCTGGTTGACACATATTCCACCAGCTCCCTCTTGGTCACACTTGCACAGACAGAGAGCCATCACTTCAATGGGTGCCATCTCACCTACCCATCATAAAACCAGAGACAGGTGGTCTCTCTTTTTTGATAATGTTGGAAAGGAAGGAGAGTTGAGTGGGAACCAGCGTGTAAACCACTAACAGAAGCAATGCATAACACAGACGTACAGCACCTGGCGCTGCACTGGACAGACCATTTTAAAGAGTCTCTTCATGCACACCAATGAAGATGCACACTGAGAATCCAGCCTTGAACATTGACCAAGCATTGCCTCCTGACGCATGTCCCTATGTCTTTGCTTTCTATGAACCGTGGTCTGTTTTGACCACCAACACAAATACTTCAGGTTTTCCATCTGGTTTCACCTTCTAGAGAACAGTGTGACAGTGTCTTTAAGGTTAATGGAAAAAGGTAGCATGGCAACATGTAGAGAAACAGCAAAGGACATCAGTAGGGAAAGCTGTTTCCACAAATATTTCTAGATAATCCATCCATCCATCCATCTGGTGACAAGGTATCATAGCTTTGTTTTTGTCCTGCATCCAGGAAAGGGTGTGGACAATAACAATACACTGTGAATCACAAAGCCACCAAAACATACATCACAGCTTTCATACAGGCGACCCGGCAATGGTGCACCAGATGTGGAAAGGCATGTGATGCAACACACACATCTGATTAATTAAAAGAAATTATAGGCAGTCACTGCTGGAGTCCTAGGATAATCTGGAGAATCTTAAGCAACTGGAATACAAACTTGGTCCATTTAAAAAGATCTGTGATGTCAAAATATAACCCAAGAGCCGCAGGAGCAAAAACAGGCATGTCAGTAGGTTGTCACACACAAAAAGCACAATAAACATCAGGCTGATTAATAGTTAATATACAAGAAAGTGGCAATAGGGCACTAACCACACAAACATGAAACAGATCTGAAAGTCTGAGCACCTTGACATTGTACTGAATTGTTCACTGTAGAACAAACTGTGCGATAGACACCAGGCCCTTCAGAAGTGGGCAGGAGATATTTCTGTGTCAAATTAAGTCTTTGACGATTCAACACTGCGTCTGTGTCGCTCCTCAGAAAATGTCAGAGGAGATGCATGCCAACCTCTGGACATACATGTGACTGATTCCACGGCTCCAAAGGAGGAAGATGATGATGACACCAGATCAGGGACTCTACATTTCTATCTGCCTTCACCACAATGTGAGGAACAAGAGGAGGAGGAAGAGAAAAGAGACACAAGGTATTGCAATGTGACAGTAGAGTGGGTGGGGTGGGGAGGGTATGGGGTTATGATAGTGAAGACCATAAGTTTACAGATTAGTCTAAGTAGGCTATATTGACCTGGTTTCGCAATTATTTGTAGTAATTTTGTCCAAACATATTTTTTAATGTATTTATCTATCTTGGAAAGGGTTTCCACAATTATTAATTTCGACACTTTTATTAATTCCTAACGAGGCAATTTTAGATGAAAAAGAAATACAAAACACACTCCCTATCCTTTCTTTGAAATCATTTGTAACAGCTTTTAATATCCATAAAACTTGGCACATACCACTTTTTATTCTGCATTAACACCAAAGTTGGTACATTTCAAAGCCTAGTGTTTGTTTTGATATAGTTGCCAGAACTTCACTGATGTACTTTTACCAGCTATGTTTCCCGTTCCTATGTAGCCAAGAGTACCTGTCTCAGAAAACCAAGCCAATACATTTCCTTTTAGTCACAGAAATTAAGCAATTACATTCTTCCTGGATTTCATTTTCAAGACTGCCAGGCTTGTAAGCCAGAGTTCAGTTAAATGGGGGAAGAGTGAAATTCAGTGTGAACAAAGTTTGCCCTGAAAGAAAACAGTGATGGTGAATTTCAGAGGAGTGTGGGTACTATGCCAAATTCCCACACAAGTACAGACTCACATAGGCAGTTATCCTTTGCACGTCTCCATAGGAGAACGTGGGCTAGGATAGGTTTACATCACTTTTTTATCACCCTGAGGAAATACATTTACAGCTCCATCCTACGGCGCAGCCATCGCCTGACACTGCCTTTGATTGTCGTGCTATAAACCTTGACGATATACTGACACAGTCCCCCTTGCCAGCTCATAAACGTAGGGCTCCTGGCCATTGTGGAACACACAGAAAATAGAAATGGCGTTTGCACATCTGGAAAGGGAATTAAAAGCAATTAAAGAGAATCAAAAGCAAATGGTCTTGAGGTAATCGGGAATGAGGAACATACTGAAGGGAGAGGCGTCCCTCCTCGTAAACCTAGCAGGGGCTGCTGGCTGTCAAGCAGTGAGTTCCAATGAAATATTTTAACAAAAAAATACAGTTTTAATTATCACTTCCAAACTAGAGAATTCTTGATTTTTGATTAAACCAGATAATCCAATCAATATTACAATATTTTTTTTAAATAGGGAGAGGGTAGAGTAAGATAGTGGGACTTTAGCTAGGCCAGTTTTAACTGGGTTTTGGATTTGGCCATGACACCAACATTAATAGCCCTGCTCCTGTGACAAATGCTGTGGGATCCTTCACATCTGAAAAATACTGGAGTGATACCAGGTATGTTTGGATTCTTTCTTGGTGGCTTTCAGCTAGTCTGATTTTTCTTTGCCACCTAACATCCAACATCCAAGCAGAAAATCCAAAATACTGGAATTACACCAATGCCCATGATCTAAACAAAGTAAGTCTTGTGAGAAAGTGACCCAGGCAGGACTTGAACACACAATTCCCAGCTCTAGAAGTTGATGCCTTATCCATTAGACCACTGGGCCTGCCTGCTAGTAGGGTTTGTTTTTCTCCTTTTCTCCTTTTTTTTTTTAATCGACAATTTCCACTCAACACTACGAACAAGACCCCCAAACACACTCAGACAATGGACCTCCTGGCTGCACTTTTGATTCTGTTTCACACATTGCTTTAGACATTTCAGCCACATACTTTTTATTAGTATAATCCTAGCCTTTCTAATCTAATGGCATGGGCTAGTAAACCTAAATTGCATGTATTTTAAAAGTTGTTATGCCCACTGAACCAACAATGCTACTGACCCATAAAAACATAGAAAAACAAAAACCAGCAGGGCAGTGGTAGCTCCAGGACTGGTTTGGGAGTCACTGATTTAACTGATATCCTCCTTCCTATTGAGGTACAAAAAACACAGAGAGACCCAGGTGGGACTTAAACCCTCAATCCCCAGCTCTGGTGGCTGATATCTTCTCACTCTCACACTGCTTTATATACATAAAAACATAAGAAATTTTACAATTGAGAGGAGGCCATTCAACCCATCATGCTCGTTTTGTGTCCATTAATAACTGAGTGATCAAGGATCCTATCCAGTCTGTTTGTGAATGTTCCCAAATTGTCTCTTCAGCCACATCGCTGGGGAGTTTGTTCAGATTGTGACGCCTCTCTGTGTGAAGAAGTGTCTCCGGTTTTCCGTTTTGAATGCCTTGAAGCCCAATTGCCATTTGTGTCCCCGGGTGCGTGTGTCCCTGCTGATCTGGAAAAGCTCCTCTGGTTTGATGTGGTTGATGCCTTTCATGATTTTGAAGACTTGAATCAAGTCCCCACGTGGTACACTACCTGGTCCTCCACAGGACTATTTTTCCACAGCCAATATTTGTGAAAATAATTTCTGATTCCATTAGACATGTTCCTTTGCACAGTACACCTATGTACTTTCTTATTAGCTTAGTCATAATCTTCCTTTACTGATGGCTTGGGATCAGAAAATTATAAGTATTTTAAAAGCAACTGTACATATTAGAGATGTTATGCTTGGGCACTGTAAATTCACTGAATTGCTGATTATACCTCAGGGGACATTATTGCACCCCTAGCCATGCAGAGTTGTGGCTGTCATCAATCCAAGGAATTAACTGACCTGTATCATTTAGGATGTTACAATTAAAGTGTTAAAAACTAGAGAATGACCCAGGTGGGACTTGAACCCACAATCCCCAGCTCCGGAGGCTGATGCCTTATCCATTAGGCCACTGGGCCTGCCTGATAGGATATCTCACAGGTTCACATGGCTTTTTAGGTTAATTGCTAATGCTAATGTTCTGCTTAATATAACTAAAAGAAAGTGACTTGTTTCTTTCTTATGAATGATGGAAATCATATGAAACAAGGAAACCTTTTCTCTTTTGTTTATAACAGCTAATCAAATCTTTAAGCCCACAAGAATAAATTGTATTTCTTGTAAATGACAGCCTACGAATGTTAGTACATATAGCTCCTTTTGTGATAAAATTAATAAGGTTCTCCCTCATCATTTTCTTCTCATTAATTATTTCTTACAATTTTTAAGAGTTGTTAATATATTTTATGTTTTGTTTGTTTGGAAGGGAGTTGCATTTCTGTTCCTGACCTAAATAATTAGCCATGTGCATAGCTGTCTGAGATCTTTGGAGAATTATTGCCACACATCAAGTTCTAAGTAACAGCTCTGGTTCCATTTTCTCTTCTAGTAAATATAGTTTTGCTCTAAACATTTTATGTAAGCCACGTTTCCGTGTGGTTGCCAGCTTTTCATTCAGTGTAGCTCAGAGCATTAAGATACAAATACTTTTTCTTCCACAAAGCTTTTAATGACTTCCATAACTTGCTTTAATAATGTACAAACCTAGATGTGTGTGTGTGTGTGTGTGTGTTTGTGTGTTTGTGTGTATGCAGGAGAGAGGAAGGTTACTGTAGCTCACTGTCTGAACTGTGTGTAATCTGCAATCAAGTTATTTTATCGGGCCATATAAGGCAATAGACAGTTTATGTGGAAGCTTCAAGTATCTCTGCATGTAAACAATTTGTCATAATGCCGAAGGTTCAAGGTCATGCAACTGCAGTCATATTTATTGATATTTTCTAACATCAGTCACATAGTTGTAAAGTTAGTTTAAAAAAAATCTGAATCTTAATTTTCTCTGATCTGTGACTTTTCCTTCTATAGACCACAGAACGTGAATATCGGACCATTTGAAGCGTTGGAAGTCAGCCCTGTTCTTAAACCAAGCACAGACAGAAGAGAAGAAAACAAGAAAGAAATTAAAAGGAATGCCAGCGCTCGCCCTTTATCTGCCGTGCTTCAACCCAGAACCCAGATCTCCTCTGTGACTCCTACCCTAAAGAGGAAACAGATGCCCATTAGACAGAATCTCCCAGCAGCCACTTCTGTTGTGTGGTTGGGGTCCTCTGACAACATCTCTACTGATCCTGAGGAGAAAGACCTCCGTGGCAAGGATCCTTGGTGCACCAATAGTGTCAATATCCCTCCTCTCAAAACAGCACAGCCAAACTCTCCTGGAGGAAAAGGAAGTTCTCATAGGAGTGTGGTGCACAAGCACAACTATAATTATTATGAAAGGGCTGTCCTTACTCCTGGCATCCACAATATCAAATTAAAAACCACCAAGACCCTTGAGTTTGGTCACCGTGGACCTCGAGAAATTAAAACTGTCTACGTCCTACAAGCGAGCAGCCGTAGACCCAAGTCTGCATGTTATCCAAACTCAGTGTCTTCCTTGGCCAAGCGTTACCATACACCATCACTCTCTTTCTGATGAGTATTGACTGAATAGAAGAATACAAACTGTGCACGTGTATAGTCTCAATAGTCTGACTGTGCAGTTCCAGCCAATAAGCTACAAAATTACTGCCAGGTGACTGATAGCCTATTAGTAGGTTTTGTGCCAAAAAGTAGGTTGGGACATGTTTTCTCTCCCATGGTATGTGTAATGGTGTTTGAAGTGTATTAAATATATGCAATATCTAAATTTACTAAACTAACCTGTTTCCTTTTATTTCCATATTTTCAGTCCATTTAGATTATGTATATCTTGCACCACTAGGGACCACTTATGTCCCCCAAGTTAAACAGGAAATAGCTGTGCATTAAGTAGGACACTCAGAAGTGTGTAGCATCTTTGTGGTCAAGCTTTAACCAGTAATTCCAAGTAGGGTAGATAAAACCATACATGTTGCTAGAACTCTAGTTGCTACATATTTCCTATGATCTAAAAGCTGATGGGAGAAGCTGCAAAATGAGTGATCAAAGCCAGGCTATGCCACTCGCCAGGAGTAGGTGGCTAATAAACTGACCCTGCCCCGCTTTGGGTTATGTTTGTTAAAGTCACAAGGAGGTACTATGTTTTGCCACACAGAAGCAACCAATGGTGATTATTTTCTTTTCAGATGTGGTCACAGCACACTGGGTAAGTCATCTCAGCTGTGGTCAGGAAATAACAGCTCTGGTGTTCTGGGGGTCGGCGATAGACGGGGCGGCCTGCCTTGGCTCTCATTTCCTACAAAACCAAAACGTTTTAGAAGACCCCATTACTCGCGGTAATGAAAAGGGCCCAAAAAGTGCACAGCACACTCAACACGTGTCTCCACTTTGAGGGAGGAACCAAAATGGCTCGAAAAGCAATCGATTTAATCTGCAGGCGTGTGCAGCCACCACGCGATGAAAGCGACGAGCCCTAATTACAAAGACACTCGTCCTCCTTGCTCCACTCCCAGCATTCCCTCTCGCAGGGCTGAGTGCAGACAAACAATGGGGCATAATCCGTGTTACATTTCCTTGGCAAGCCAGAAACCAACTAAATGGTTTACTGGGGAGGAAATAATTTGATTTGTTCTCTGCAAGCCAGAGTGAAATGGGGAAACAGCAGGTGTTTCGCAATGAAGTATGAAACAAGTGGTAAAAATAAAGAACCTGAATGCCTGTGGTATTAATGCTAAAAGCGAACTTGTCATAATATATACATACTGGCTTATGTCCTTTCTCTCTGTGGTTCCCTTTGCCCAGAAAGGCCGCCACGCCTTTGTGGCACATGTAATCCTCTTAGTCAGATGGCCTGGTTAATAGAACGGGGCTTTGGCTTCAAGGCACACTGGACTCAATGTTGTTCCTCACAGGAGATGTTTCTGAGGGTTTCAAGCCCAAGTTAGGCTGTAGGTTTTTTCTTTTCTTTTTTCCTGAGCCTTTTCAAAGCAAAGTTCACGGGTATTAAGTACATGGCCAGGGCGACATTCTTGCAGATCAACTTAATTAACTGTGGTGGAGGGTTTCTTAGTGTTTGGCTGACAAAGAGTCTTCTAAGAAGCATCAGCTCCCCAAGTCTTGCCCCTCTGTCCGTCTGAACTCTTGGATCAGCTTTGGAGTTTGAAGACCTCAGTTTAGCGTAGCTCAGTCTTGTGGTGTGTTTGGGACAAAGTAGTGCTGTGTGCAATACTTTACAAAACATTACATTGATTTTTCTTTCTACCTTAACCTAGTAATATAATACCACATTTTAGCAAGTTAGTTTGGATAGCATCCAACATTACAGGCACCTGTTTACATTCACAAATTGTTTAAAACTGTCTTCCAGAATGCATGGGCGGAAATGATATAATCATATTAAATAGTTTGTGGCTCCAAACATCTAAGCACAAATACTTAATATTATATTGATAGGTTGCTATGAACCCTTTAAACTTATAGTTCATAAGCCACCTCCACATGCTAATTAAGAGAAAACCAATCATCACAGACAGGATTTAAGGTTTTTCTTCAAACAAAACCTGGAGATTTAAAATGACAGACTTACTAATAGTGTATATAGCATATATGACATGTCTATATCAAGACATGTCAGTTACACTAGTGGAAAATGTAAAAGCACAAAAGTGAACCGACACCAATGACAAGGCTTAAATAAGCAGCACAAATTAAATGGGTTGTCAAGGATTATGTTGAACGTTCAGTTAATGTAATTCCTTAGGTCTGTCTTTGAATAAAAAATAAGGTTATATAGAATCAGACACTGAATCACGATTAATGTATCGCAATGAGTTACTGGGCCGGAGGCACCTTGGCCAGATTGTCAATGGGAACTTGCTCATTTGTAGTTTCTTGCCAGCAAAACGCCACAACCCTATTATGGCTCTTACCACATGGCACTGATCTGAGATTTTGCAGCTGAGAAATCCACTGGTTGAGTCTGTGAATTACACTGTTCATCATCTTTCATCTTTAATGAAATCCTAGTGCCCTGATGGTAAAAAACGATATAAAGACAACAGCAGACAGGCCTTTATAAATAAGCAAGAGCGTGTGATTTAAAGTTATGAGTTGCTTATGCAGAGGCTATAATCCTCATTCCCATCATCATAGTTGGGGCCATTTAGGAATGTATTCTCAGATTGTGAACTGCAGATCATTTATCTTAGATAACCTCAACTGCCAAAATATTTCCCACATTGGATGTTATTCTCTCATAAGAATTCAAGCATTGAGATCAGAGAACATTTCCATTCCCACCAGAGCTGCACAAATATTTATAGATTAAAGACCTTCTAAAAGGAGGTGAAAAATGCACCCTAGGACATTGGAATTTGCAAGCAATTGATGAAAATAACCTGCAAGAACAATGAATGTAAGTGATTTCATGTTCATCCACAATGTGTTAACAATAGTGCTATCCTTTACAGTGTAAAACGCTGTAGGCACTTTCATATCGTCCTGACGAGGATGATGATTAAACGAGTGATTTCTGTATATTTCAATGCAAAGCAAACAAATCGTCTGTCAGGACATCTCTTGTTCTCAGTGTGAGAATTGACATAGGCCAGTGAGGGAGAGCACATGATCCTTGTTTAATCTAGTTAGAATCACTGCTTTTATCCCCCAGCCAAAGAGGAGAGGGCAGGAGAGATGGGGGTGGAGTGGGGGGGCTCGGAGGGTCTAAAGTGGTAGCGCAGTGCCACAGCAGAATAATAAGCAGGGTGAAGGAACACTGATCGCATTGATGATCTCTGCAGATCTGGAGAATGAAGCCGCCACCCCGCAGTCTGCTCGGTGGACAAAACTCTCCATTCACTGAGCCAAGGCCGAAGACCCTGCCGCTATAAAAAGCCACGTCTCGTTCAAAAGCAGCATCAGCAACCGCTTTCATCCCGTGAAGGCTTTTTCTTCCCCCTGTTGTATGGGAGATCGTTTGTACTGTAAATGAAGCACATTCTCTAGACGCCTTCGTCACCAGTCTGAGAATGAGACACTATTTATACTAAAGGGCATCTGTGCTCATCTAGGGAGATAAAGCCATGCCAGTTTAATGGTGCGATCAGCAGCCCTTCCCTGTTCTGCCCATTTGTGCACACTGGCCACCTACAAAGGCATTGGTGAAGGTATAGCTGGATTTATTTTCTTCATAGAACAGAATCCAGCCACAGAGGACTAGTTTCACAGTCAACCAAAGATAATGACAACGCAGTTAAGAATTACAATGTCTAAGGTGAAGATATCCGGTTTGTCCATTACTGTGTTTTTAAATCGAGGCCAAGCTGTTTCACATTGTTTTAAAGGAGTCCGTTGTCCATTAGTGTGAAGAGTGCTGGTATAGCAGGATTGGTGTGGTGCTACACACTTCCAGCTCATAAAACCGACCCAAAGAACGGGCATCATCTGAAAGTGGAGCCCAGATGTCTGTGTCCTTTAGAAGGACCCCTTGATGTGGCCTCCGGTGTTAATGAGCCCAGGTTGTTCTTCAGGTCATGTTGTTCTGTTATACTGGGTCAGATGAAAGAAAACAATCAGAGTCATTGGACTTGTTCAGCATTTCTGGTTTGCAGCCCTTGGGGTATCTAGGCTTTCTTCTTTGTTCTCAAAAATATAACAAAAGTTCAGAGCATTATTTTTGCGATCGGTTCTGATGCATAATAATGAGGTAACTGTGCTCAAGGTCAACGATTTACAGTCTACAGCATCGCAAAACAGCGGACACACCAGGAAGGCACAGACAAGATGGTATTGTGATAAAGCACTTGGCTTCCAGTCCAGCAAAGGCAAATATTTAACTTTATTTAGATATGCCAGAATACGGCTTCCCAGTGTTTTGTGTAATGTGTGCCAAGTAGCCTTAAACTTTTCTTTATGTTTATTTACAGCTGAAGCAAGTAAGAGGCCTTTTTCACAGCAAGAGCAAGCATCACAGCAGATGATCCGAAGACAAACAGTAAAGGAATCTCCCCAATTCTTTACCGTAGGCCTCAAAATAATTATTCTTGGCCTGCTGTATGAGTTGTTCTTTGATTTGCATTTGTTACATTTTAATGTAAAAAGGACAGAAGGTCATGATATTGATGCGGAAGTGCTGTGGTTGTAAAAGGATCCCACAGGATAGCATGCTGATTCAGTAAAAACAAAAAGGGTGAGTAAGTAGTTGATTCAAGTTGAAAACCCTAAAATCTTTACATTAAGAACCGGACCTTCTGTGCTTGATAGACTCTGCGTCTGTATGAAAAGTCAAGAAAATTCTTCAACGGTTCAGCAGGCCTTCTCAGGAAACATGTTGCTACTTATTTCTTTCCTTAGACCTGCTTAGGATTTGGATGTGTATAAATGTTTATTTTATGAAGAAGTTCTGATGAATAAAAGCATCCATGTATTTTAGTTTACATTATAAACACATGACCTACATTTTGCTCTCCAAAACAATCTTTATCTATGAAGCATTAATCACATTAATGTCCATCAATTGCTTGCACGTGTTCTCTGGTGCGATTGTTGGAAATCAGCTAACACTTTGCCGTGTCTGGGACAGCTCTCCGAGGAATTTGGCTCTAGAGTTGTGAGGTCAAGTGGTTGTGCTGAGGGCCAGTGAGGTCAGCAAATTGGTAATATGTCTTTGGCCAATTAACTTCTGCCTTGAGAATGATCTGAACGTCCAAAACTGTGCCGTCCCGTATCAGCAAACTCTGGCTTAATCCTGATCTGCAAATGGAGAGGACTTTAGTAATAATGCAGCAACTGTCCTCTGAGTTACAAAGCCCATTCCACTGGAATCAGGGGGTTAAATCCCCCATGAGCCCACAACTGCAAACTGTCACCAGCACGTTTATCTCTTAAAGGAAAGAAACCAATTGTCTTTAAGTTCAGGAGTTTGATTGCATTATCTGAACTGTTTAATTCAATGCCTGTCCAGTTGTTCCTAGCGTGAGTCTAGTATTAACAAACAAGAACTTTTATATATCTTTTTAGAAAAGAGGTGCTAATAGCATTTTGGGAGAGAATAGTTAACAATGCATACTTATGTCAATACACATGTCATATGGATAGCATGTGTTTACAATAAATGCAACTGAAAAACATCAATCTCATATCCAGACACCTTTACTATTAAGGTATTCACTACAATGTTGTGGTTGTTTTTGTGCTGTAACACCATACTTCAGGTACAATATCTACAACAGGATCAAATGATAATGAAACAGTGAGTAACATTTTAACAAGGTCTAAGCTACAGTAGATCATTTACACAGCTGGTTAACTTATTAAAAATAATTTCACATAAATTTGCCTGTTTTGAAACAGATAGTGTTTTTAATATTTAAAGATGCTCAACGCTTCACATTTTTGAAATAGCAATGTCAGTTGTACTTATGAATATTTATTTTAATATAGGACAGGCTGAAGGCAGGAAGGCTTCCCTTGCTTGTTCCATACAGATCTCTAGTGCCCTCTTGTGGATGTATACACACAAAACTCAATTTCAGATCAGAGTTTGAGCCCTAAAGATGGGTGTTGAGACATTGCTGAAAGATGCAGCAGTACGGTTCCCCAAGTGCTGTAATGCTGTAGTTATCAGACTCATTCTTAGCACTATATTTCAAACCATCAACTTGTTTCGGCATATCTGTACAAAGCCTGTGAAAACGTTTAGCTTTTTAAGACAAAAGAAACATGCTTTCCACTCCTGGTAATATGAGAGTACAGATAAGAGAGAAGTCCAACTAACCAGCAAAAACAATCGTTATAAACGGGATCACACATTAACTGACTGAAACCAAGCCGACCACAGGGGAAAAGGCATGACTGGAACTGAAGGGCACACTAATCATGCTTGCCAAAGCACAATGCTCTGGAAGGAGACAGGACCAAACAGGCAGTTAGAAACCGGTACTGACTAGATCTATACAAAGCAGTATGGTGGCAGATATACATTAAGCAGACACCACAGTTTCCCATGATCCTCTACTGCTATGGTCTTTGTAGCATAGCAAAACATTCAGAGATTGAAAGTGGGAAAGGAGACTGTGATTTGTGTTTTTTTTCCTCTCAGAACATCTTCTGATCATTTTGGGGAGTGTAGTGGCTAAACCCATTACTGGACACCAGTGTGTTCCCAGGCAGGGAATTAATCTCCGTTGTCCTGTCTCAGTCACTTCTTTCCATCATCTCTCTGCCCCAAACAGAGTCTCCTCAACGGGACTCTTCCACACTACCATTTTGTATCTGTAGTAGTACTGGGCTATGCAAGTGACCTTTCTAAGTTTTCAAGGAGTTGCCAACATCTGTCACCAGAAACTATTCCCTTCTGATTTCTTAAAAAAAAAAAAAAATTGATTATTAAGCAAACCCAGCCACAGTGGCCAGAGTGTTTAATTCTTTTGAAACTGTTAAATGTGAAGTGACATTATGTCAGTCTGGCTGATGTTAGCACTTAATATGCTGGCCTGCTCACTGTCACGGCTCCGGCACATGTTGTTATTTTCCCAGGTTCTGCTGGGCCCGTCTTAATCCTCGCGTTCCAACAGTTTTACAGCACTGCGGGGAATCTGCGTCAAAAGACCTGGTCAATCGACATGATACGTCTAGTGTAGGATTCAACCGACCCCAGCCAGGGAGACAGCTCTCATGAAGCAGCTGGGCTGAGGAACTTGCATTTCAATTTCACTGTATTTTATTCACCGAATACACAATATAACCACACAGAGATGAGTCACCATCCACTAAAGATCGCTGCCAATGCAAATTGTGATATTTTGCACAACACTGTGCTATATTTTTTCATGACATAATAATATTATAATAATAATAATGTTCTGCTCTCCTCTCCACTTTAACATGCACTAATATTTCCCCTATTGTTATTTAGGTACTTATACCTGCACAAATCACATTACTGCTTCTGTACTAAGAATTGTTTCATACACATTTGCATACACAGTGAACAGCTGTCTTTGGTGTCATCTGTTATCACACTACTTTTGGTAATATAGTGTATAATCTGGGTCTGATTAACAGCCACAAAATGTGTTGTGTACATTTTAACATTAATTGATGTTTTCTGACTGGGGAAGAAAGAGAAACCCACTGTGCTGTGGTTAGATTTTGCAGGCAGACCAATCAGGCGATGCCGAGACTTGTGGTCACAGTCACTGTTATGGCAGATCCGGAGCAGTAGATTACTGGAGCCGCAGCTGTCACCTAATCATGCTTTCCAGCCCTGCATGGGGTCAACTTTAAAGCACCAAACAGTCCAAGTACAGACACACATGCTTTGTAACTATAAAAGGCAACTACAAACATAGTAACACAATCAGTAGTAACATCAGGCTGTACCAGCAATCAGCAGCATTTTGTTCATGTGTGTGTGGTGTTATGTCTTGGAAAGCATTGCAGAAACCGAGGTGGATGTAATCATAATCATGTCACAGAGCTTGGTATTATAACAGTAGATTGTACCAAGTCCCAGTCTCAAGCCTGTCAGACACATTTCGGTTGACCTGGAACTGTGTGTCTTGGAAAGACGAGCACAATATGATATGGATGTAACCAGCAGCGTGAAAACATCAGGGTCAAGAGAGTGCTGGGCTCACACCATGTTTGCTATATTGTGCAACAGAAAACTCTTTTCCTAGCCAATGGGGTTATTTTCTATAGTGTGTTGAGGGCTGTTTGGTAAATGTCATGATCGTTCATGCAGATCCTATATATGTCACCACAAACCCAATAAATTCATTATTAAACTCAGGCTGACCTCAGAGGCACAAAAGCAGTTGCCGTTCATTCCCAGAAATTGGAGTCTGACCTCCGCATTTTTGTCTTCAGAGGCCAGTCCATTCCATTTTGCTCGTTTAAACTGTCTGTCCATCACGTCTATCATCCCCTCAGTTTTAAACGACCAAATTACTGTAAATGTTGTGGTTCCTGTTGCCATGGAAATGCCAGAAACCTTCTCTCGACACTCAGCCCGTCTACAACCTTCACCATGGCAACGGGAAAAGAACGGCTCATCAGAAGACACTTTTATGAGATGCTGAAATTAACCGTTTTAAAGGCGCCCCAGTCACAGTGCGACTGGAGTCATGCACACTCACACACACACAGATTGTTATCATTTTCACAAATGTATGCATGTGTTTCTATGGAACTCTAAACTACATTTTAAATCTTTGCTGTCAGCTATAATTGCTCCTTTGTGGTAATTTTTGGATGCTACACAGGAAATAATTCTGCACAGTCTCCATGAAGCAGTAATGAATTTTATGCATTATAAAAATGCTGACTTTAAGGTCTCTATCTATGCAGTCAACATCACAATTTCCATAGCACAGTCCTTAACTAGCTTGGAAAAGCCTGTGGCACCATTGGGAGGCCACTAGTAGGTAATTTGCATCAGCACCAACTAAATTATAAATTCATTGTCCAAAATAATTATTGTCCACAGAATCAAATAATCATCTATAATTTACTTAGCAAAGACTCTGGGAAAAAGTAAGTATAGATAACAAATACAATGTATTCAAATACATGGAAACAGTTAAATACCAATATGAAAATATGATAACATATAAAAACACATGCAATGTATGACATAAACTATGGTCAATTCACATACAAATGCTAGATTTAATTAATATATTAAGACAAATTACAAAGAGATGAAACACCATCAAAATCTAATTATAAGTCACAGATAATACACAGTTATTTATTATCTCCAGCCTCAATCTGAACCTATAGTGTGCACTTCTGCAAGAATAGGAGCAATCTGGCAAATACACTTTTGATACTAATCCATTCAATTTGCATTGCCTGAGAAATGCGTGATCGGATTCCTTATATCTTGGAGAAATCCAAGTTAAAGACAGGGCATTACAAGCCAAGGCAAGTGGGCAAAGAGGCTAAATAAATATAGACAGAATCTCACCGTGCACATTCATCAGCTCTTTTATAGGGCTGTCCCATAAACCCAAGCACTAGTTTACACTAGCCCTCACTCAGCAAACAAACTCACCCACTCAATGTTTGTATAGTGAAACTTGTATTTTCTAAGAACACTAAAACTTGCTCATTCTTCAAAATGAATTATAGTCTGCTTTAAACATACATACAAACAAACATTGTCAGTCTGCATAAATACAGTAGCTGTTTACAATGGTGAGAGCGAAGGAAGACTAACTTCCCATACTAGCTGTCAGTGCCGGGTCAATGTAGGAGAGAGGACCTATGATTAGAGGTCCCTCTGTTGGTCAGTATCGGTGATGCATGGTATACAGCTGGAGGCAATGATGTAAAACAGAACTGCATGTGTTTTTGTGTGGTGAAGGGCTCACTTATTGACAGTGGGTCCTCCCTTTAAATCTAACTGGCTTCTCATCCTTTAAAAGACTTTACAGAGAACCCATTGGCATTTATAATGTGTGTGTGTATGTGTGTGTGTGTGGCCGTCTGTGTGTGTTTCTGTGTCTGGCTGTCTATGGCTGTCTGTCTGACTGAGAGAGAGAGAGAGAGAGAGAGAGAGAGAGAGAGAGAGAGAGAGAGAGAGAGAGCGAGCAAGCAAGCAAGGCAAGGCCCATCCCTTTATTAGACAGGTTTAAGATCTTTGGAACCCTATTTTGCACAGAAGCAAGGACATGGGAGCAGCCATCTTGGTAAGGGATTAGGAGGGTTTCCACAGGCCATCTTAGGAACGGCTTCTATACCCAACTGAGTTAACCTTCCCCCTGTTATGGGTAGGAGTAATGTGTTACTGTTCGTAGTGGTTTATTTATGATGCTGATGATGACTTGATTTCTTAGCAAACACCCTTATGGAGGGTGACTTACAATTCTTTACAATATATAACATTCATTTGACATTTGATCCATGTCTACAGCTGGGCATTTGACTGTAGAAATGCATGTGTGTGTTTTTTTTTTTTTTAATATTTCTTCTCCCCCTCTCCCCCTGTCAGCATCCATCAGCAGAGCCTCCAAAAATGGTACAAACTCATCCACGTATTGCAGTGTTTGCGGGCAAGCCGGCTGGCTGGCTTACTGAGTGAGAAAGTCATCACTGCCAATGTGGCGAGAGACAGGAATCCACAGAATGCACATGCTCTGTGATGTCATCACAGTGAGCTGACAGAGAGTTCTGTGATGTCATCGCTGACAGTGTGGCGAGAGACAGGAAGTGATGGAATGTATGTGATCTGTGATGTCATCGCAGTGAGCTGAGAGTTCTGTGATGTCATCGCTGACTGTGGCGAGAGACAGGAAGAGAAGGAATGTATGTGTTTTGTGATGTCATCTCAGTGAGCTGAGAGAGAGTTCTGTGATGTCATCGCTGACAGTGTGGTGATGACCTTTATCCTGTGGTGAAACATTTCTATCCTGATGGGAGTGGTCTCTTCCAGGATGACAATGCACATCCACAGGGCACGAGGGGTCACTGAATGGGGTGATGAGTATGAAAATGATGTGAATCATATGCATTGGCCTTCGCAGTCCCCACATCTCAACCTATGGGAGTTTCTGGACTGACGTGTTAGACAGTGATCTCCACCACCATCATCAAAACCCCAAATGAGGGAATATCTTTTGGAAGAATGGTGTCCATCCCTCCAGTAGAGTTTCAGAGATTCATAGAATCTGTGCCAAGAGCATTGAAGCTGTTCTGGCGGCTCATGGTGCCCAACACCTCACTGAGACTTACTGAGATGTTGTTTTTTCCTTTAATTTGTCAGCTGTCTGAACATTTGTAGTAGCCTGTGCTTGCATGTGTAATGTTGTAAACCTATTTTTAAATAATTTAAATTAAAGATAATAACATAATTCATTCTTACTCTTCGGAAATTCGTCAAACTTAAATCCACACTTATTCCAGCCGGTTGCGCAGGGGTGCAGCTGTGAGCTACTGTAATATTTAACACCGAGGAGAAGGTCCCGGTCAGGTTATATCTGTAACCCGTGAGTGAGGTGTCATGTGTTCAGAGATCAGTTCCCCGGGGTATAAAGTAGGGCATGTTAAGGACAGGTAGCAGCATAGCACCTGCACGAATTCACACACAGGTCGCGTTCGTGTAGCGCAGATGTCCGCAGTTCTGCGCAGATTTGCAGCATCTCACCGATCCCATTGGTGGAGCTGCGCAGAGCTGCGCACATCTGCGCTACACGAGTCCGAATCTAGTCTCAGGCGCTCCGCAGAACCACGCCTCCCTTTCTACAGCCTCTTATTAATGGTGCTGCTTATTCAGGGCAGAGCCATTAAGAAGCATTCCCTTTATCAGCACAAATAAAACAGCACCCAGCAGCTAAACTAATAAAATGTGCAAATACTGAAGCCCAGATAGACCAGCTGCTCCTCCCCCGGCGAGGCAGCGCTGTAACTCGGGAGACCGGCCGTGTGTCTGCGCAGTAAACAGTGTCCGGGACTGCGGTCAGTGTCCGGCCACAATCACAGCTTTACATCCATCCACTGCGGTCTGAGTAGCAGCGCAACTGCAAAGAGAACAACTTAATGCGGGACCATGTGGAGAGAGTATTTTACCAAAATAGGGGTTAAGTACTTCTCAAGACACAAAGGCGAGGTAAGAACGTTGTTAACTAATAAGATACTTGAACGCGTTCTTGTAACGCAGATGTCTGCAGGTCTGCGCAGATCTGCAGAATCCCACCGATCCCATTGGTGGAGCCGGGCAGATCTGCGGAACTCTGCGCTACACGAACGCGACCCTTTCTTAAACTACTGTACTATGTTCCCCGAGCTTCGTCTCATAATAATATTCATCATCATCATCATAAATACTTTCTCAGCCATGCATTAGAGTTAATGTACAATATTGACGTTTATGCTGTCCCAATTAAAAGTGCACTAACCTTTTGATTTTAAATTCTTACTTACCCCTTCACTGGCGTTACTTTGCGCCTGATGATTTGCCACGATAAGGATGCAGTTTGCGACAAAAGTGCTGTTTTGTTCGTTTCAGGTCAATTCGTGCGTGTTTTCCCCGGACTGCCAAGTCCTGCTGACCTGCTCTGACGACTGCAGGCTCTTCCTGTGGGACGCCCGGACTGGCCAGCTTTTGGCTAAAGTAAGCGGACACACAGGTTTGTGTTTTGAAGGATTTCTGTTTGTGCATAATATGTTTAAACTGTTGTTCTTTATAAGCATTGAGTTAAACATGCGCTGCGATTGTCTGTGGGAAAATCTGTTAGTCATTATCTAGACATTCTCATCATATTTAATTATAACATTTAAATGCCCTTTACTCTTTCCTTAAAGCACAAAGTAGACCCAGACCTGGATTTCAAACATGAAACCAAATTAAAGTAGGCCTGCCTAAAGTAACTATGGCCTAAATAGTTAAGTGGGGGTGGTTGGATGCTTCCCCCCCAAAATAATAATGTGTTGAGAGAGCATTGTATTCTCCCCCCAAATAATATATGCCCGGCTCTATAGGCATAGCTGACGTGCCCCCCCCCCCAGTTCTGAAACAACCTACGCCTCTGCAATCTTTATACTGTTGCTGATGAATGATAGGAGTGTGCCTTGCAGATGACCATTGCTGTGTCCAGGTTTCACTGCCACCGCTCAGGTTTTGGGTTTGCAGTCAGACTTTGCCTCAATGCAGTGACGCGTGTCCTCTGGCATTTTGTTTACAATGTCCCCACAGGGCCAGTGAAGTCATGCGTCTTCTCCCAAGACTGCTCTCTGTTCGCCAGCGCCTCTCATGACTGCACAGTGAGGATTTGGCACACGGTTACTACCAACCCCATGCACGTACTGACAGGTAGGCTGACGGAGAGAGACCGCACAGAGATTTCCTGCTGATCTTTTTCAAACGGTTATTTTTAGGTTCTGCTTATCTTAAAACTATTGTGAGGAATTAAACACACACACACACACGCAGGTGTAACTCTTATCACACAACTATGAGGGAAGTAGTTTGACTAGATATAACCGTGTCTGGGAACATTCAGATTTAACTGACCTCAGTCACTCTCCTTTTATCAATTCGTCAATTGTTAGTTTAAACTACACACAGTACCGTGTAGAGTCTCCAGCATGGAGAGAAATCTGTGAAATTGCCTCCTGGCTGCCCCCAGGACACACACTTTTTCGTTGATGACTTTCACTTAGCCCTATGGGTTCACTTTGCCAACACCCTTCAGTATAAAAAAAACTGAACCAACACCCCACACAAGCTCCTCTGTCTCGTAGGTCACAGCAAGAGTGTAGAGACTGTTTGCTTCAGCCCAGATGCCAAGTGGCTTGTGTCAGGCGGCTGGGACAAAACCGCGATCCTGTGGGATGTCCAGGTAAGACTGGGGCCCGTTGACCCTGACATATGACTGACACTTTTTGTTATTTACCCCTGCCTTGCTTTGTCTTGAATTATATTGCCTGTTTCTTCCCTCTGCTTTCACCACTCATCCTAATTGTATTTTTGTTCCATGCCTATAGCTGTTATTTCACTAGTCCCTTTTTAACTGTGACAACGATGATTTGTTGTTGGTTCTAATTGCAGAATGGAGAAATCGTCAGAATATTCTCAGGACATCAAGGGGCCATTCAAAGCAGCATGTTCTCCTTGACTTCTCAATATCTGGTACATTTATTTGTTTGAATCGTTTTGATTTGTGCTGAAACCACACAGTCTGACAGTGCTGAATCGTA
Source organism: Amia ocellicauda (assembly GCF_036373705.1). Taxonomy (NCBI): domain Eukaryota; kingdom Metazoa; phylum Chordata; class Actinopteri; order Amiiformes; family Amiidae; genus Amia; species Amia ocellicauda. Next base: position 6,842,084 of record NC_089858.1, on the reverse strand, counting down.
CCTCTGTTGGCAACTGACTGATCGAATGTGTGTCACGCTGCTGTTGTTTGTGCAAAGCCAACTGTGTGTTTTTTACAAAAAAAGGTGAAAAAATTGAAATGCCGGCTCTTTTTTACCTCAGGCCACAGGTTCATGGGACTACACAGTGAAAGTGTGGAGTGTACAAACTGAGGAGTGTGAGAAGACTCTGAAAGGACACTCGGGCAATGTCAGCTGTGTGTGTTTCTCTGTGTCAGGGATGCTGGTAAGATCTGACTACGCTCTGGTAGGACATCAGCATTTAAACCAACACTAGCCAGTACCAAAGAACTTGATCTTATTCCAGGCATCAGGGTCATGGGACAGGACGGTGCGGGTCTGGCACCCCAGACGAGGGACGCTGATCTTCCTGCTGGAGGGTCACATGGGATGGGTGAAGAGCCTGGCCTTCTCTAGAGATGGGATCATCCTGGCATCTGCGGGGGAGTATGACACGGTACAGACACTGCATACGTATTGCTTGCATCCTTCTGCTTTGCTTTCCGTTGCCATCAGTGGATTTCCATGAATGGACAGCAGGTCCATATCGCACATGTGGCCAACCATCATCTAGGCTTGTATTTATTTAAAAAGAGGACATTTAATTGAGGTAAGCTGTTCCATCACTAACTCAGTAGAGAGGATTATCACTACACAAATGCAACTCTAATATAATTAAAATCATCATGCAAGACTTTGTGTTTTTTTATCTTTTATAGCTATATTGCCTTTTATTAACACGTTGCATAAGCATGATTGTACCTTTCACTGCCATTTCTCCTGGAGGAATTAGTGCTGTACTTTACTGCTGATTGTTTTTGCATCTTCTGTTAACCACTGTGCTCATGACATTGCTTTTAGGTCAGACTTTGGGATATGTCAAGTGGGAGCTGTATGAAATCCATCAAGGTATGCTTGATCTGATTGTAAATGAATGACATCTCCCCATTTATGAACTGAAAAGCTGTTAATTAGTTTCATTAAAGGTTCAGTGAAGTAGCAGATGGGCTGGAGTGACAAGACAAAGGTCATGGATCTCACAGGAAGCCCAAGAAATGTGTAATGCATTTGTAAAGCATCATTCTTTAAAATGTTGTCTATAAAGCAGAACTGGCCATCCCTGGTCCTTTGGAAGCACAATTTAATTCAACCTTAATATGAACTTTAGTCTATAATTATAATCTAGTTAATGTAATGCAGTGATGGAGACGAACAATGAGTGTCTAGATCTAGCCTGATGAACCATGGAAAGCATCAGAACTAGTATTTATAGGATGTGTGTTATTTAAGGTATTTATGATCAGTTTGTTTTTTCTTTATTTTTGAAGGACGAGTCTGCTGTGGCTCATGGATGCACATTCACTCCCAGCGGGGCCCTCTTGACCACGGGATCTGCGGACTTCCTTCTAACAGCAGACAACAGTCCTGAGGAACAGGAAGGAGACCACACTGAACCGCTTCAACCAGATACCACTGCTGAAAAGAAAGTGTTTTCACCAGAACCAAATTAATCAGGAACATTCACTTTGGTTGTTGCCTTAACACACATTTTATCCATGACCCGATGGACAACGATCTTTAAGGACAGAGAAGTCCGGTGCTCTATGGAAACAAATCGGTAGTTCCATTACATTTCCTGCCTTGTCAGCAACTTCTAATTGTGTTCCTTTAATGCAGCGTCATGACTGGAGTGTTTCTATGACTTGGTCCCAAATGTATCAGTTTAGTGCAATACAAGAAACCTCTCTGAACCCACAAATTGATCCGATCCAATTTTAAAGTGTGGTCATGGGTTCTCAAACAATTGCAGGTTATTTAAATTCCTTCACCAGGACAGGAAAAGGCCAAATTACAGGCAGCAGTGATCATTTTAAAGTGTTACAATTCAAGCCTAAATGGCAATCTTCTTGTGGCCGTGTAAAATGTCCATTTCCCCATTACTGTTAAATAACACAAACTCCACTCTCTCATTTCATCCACACTGAACTCACTGCCAGTTAGGGGTTATTCAAAAGCAAATGGAAAATCCAATAGCACTTTGGCCAAGAAGACTTGTGTTGTGGAGAAAAACATTGTAGAAACCGAGGAAGAGGATGTACCCCACTACATATCTCCCGTGTAGTTGGGAAGAAATATACTAAATTAACTTAACGAATGCTAAACACCAGCGCAAGTCATGTCACTTTTTTTATTTCATATAAATTATGTACACTCATAAATGGGCCATGAAACGGGACTTTTTTCCGATTTTTTTTTATTCAATGCAAGAGAACAGCCTTATGCCTTGACGGCGAATTTGCGGATGGGGTACAGGCGCTCCTTCCTCTGCAGTTTCTTGGTCTTCAGGCTCTCTTCGTGCTTGTTCAGCCGTCTGCGCATGGCACGAGTCTTCTTGGGCCTCAGATCCAAAGGCTTGTACTTCTTGCCCTGAAATAAAGAGTATTTGCCTGTCAATTAAACGTTTCTCATTCATTTGAGGATTTTCAGTTTTCAACAAGTCTTGTCAACTGTTTACTGGAGCCGGTCTTAACTGGAAAGTGTCAAATGTAAGCAATTATTCTGCGATTTATATGCAGCTTACATAAATCCTACAGAAGCAGATTTGTCTTTCAAGAGTGCAGTTGCGTTAACACTTAAAACCACATTGTTCAAATACACATTTGATAAATCAGATTTAAGGCTGTAGAACAGCAAGATAAATTTTATATCAGCATTATCCATGACTGCATTTTCGATATTGCTTAATATTTTGCACATATTACTACCTTTTTTTGAGAAGGGGGGGGAGAGAGAGATACCAAGAGTCAACTTCCTAATTATTTGAATCTTATAACTCCAAGTTGAAGTAGAATAAAAAATATCCCATACATTTCAGTTTAGAGTAACTATCAATTTCATTAGCACACAGTTAATCAGTGCTGGCTGTATGCAGTTTCATTTTTGTTACCATGCACATTATAGGTTCAAACATACACGATCTTCTGTCAAACACTTAGGACATTTTCCTAGTCACGTGTTTCAGACTAGAGCTGTACCTCCTTAGCAGCATGTAAAACCAGACAGACTGGCCAACAAGGGTGCTCAGGAGTGTGTGTTTTAGCAAGAACTGATTCACACTGCATCTATCAGCATGGAGAGCAGTGCTGGGTGATTGTCTTGCAGAAGCCCTTTCAAATGAGTGGTCACATACAGTCTAAACAGATCGTATCAAACGATCCCATCACTCTCACTGGAGATCAAGAGTGCACAGTGGCTGAGCAGTTGACTCCTAACAGGGACACTGTTGCTAGTTGTGGAAAGGACAAGCTTAGGAAGGAGTATTTTTGCAGTACACAACCAAAAACTGGCCAAAGGACTAGCTGTATAAACAAAACCACAAAGAATAAAATAAAAATAAACATCCCGAAACTCAAAAGCAACCCCATACAAGCATCAAGATCTACAGGTATGACAAGGTTTTGAATAATTTAAGACCCCAATTTAAGACACCAAGCAAAATAACAGCACTCACCTTGTAGAACTTCCTCAGGTTCTCCTTCTGCGTCTGGTTAATGACAGTCAGAACTCTGGCGATGGACTTGCGAACAACACGGCTACAAAAGAAGGTAAGATCACTAACCTGTCCATTTCAAATTCATATCTATCCCCCAAAAAAGGACCACTTAAATAAATAAATAAAAATAAATCCACAACTGAAGAGGTAAACCCAGGCCATTTCTAATATCGCCTCCCCTATGGTAGAATCTGCCATGTTCTCCAACCCCACCACCAGTGACAGTGGAAGCTCAAGGCAGACCACTGAACTAGTGAGGTCTGCTCATTGATGTCCACGATGAGAACTTACATCTTGGAGAGTTTGGAAGCAGCTCCTCCGGTGACCTTGGCCACGCGGAGCTGGGACAGTTCCACCTTCAGGTCGTCCAGCTGCTTCAGCAGCTCTTCCTTCTTCTTGCCACGCAGATCTCGTGCCTTGATCTTTGCCTGAGCACAAAAACTTCAGTTAAAGTATCTCCTTCTGGACCACAAAGGTTGACTATATTCTGGATTCAGTAAACTGTGTACACCTTGAAAGCACCTGCAATGTCATTCCCAACACTTTCCATTGAAGAACTCAACCACACCATCACGAAATCTAAACTAAAATTAGGCCCAAGTCTTCAGGGCGGTTGATATACACATTTCCATTACGGGACATACTAAACTGCGTAGGAAAAAAAAAAAAAAATCTAGTCTACAGGTAATCAAAGCTACCCGAGGCTCACTCGCACACAAACTGGAGAAGCAATTTAAATTGACATGCATGCTGTTCACACATGAAGTCCAGGCCACGCCATACAAAACCGTCTTTGAAATTCATTTTGGTTGGTCAAATTAAAACCATCACGAAAGGCCTCAACCTGCACATGCAGCACTACCGGCGCATCTCGATGCATTACATGACAACAGGACCGGGGCTGTATAATATCCCACTTAATTCACAGAACATCGTCAGATCATTCATGTTATTTGTATGTTTCATAGAAATGGTGCGACTTTAGGATTAACGCTCGACGTGGTAGGTTTTTTAAAACAAGGCCTTCCAGACCCTAGCCGAAAGATGCAAGTTAAACCCCACACTGAAAACAACTATGAACAGCTCTGCGTGTGCATCAGGTCATCTGTACTTACTGGGCCCACCGATTAAAAAAATTAAAAAGATAGCGGAACATCTTGTGAAAGTAAGTGCATATTCATCGAAATCAAGCATATCGTGAAACAAAACAATCGGGCATTTTTATTTCAGAATATGCCAGACATAAAACGTTAATAGGGATCCACATTACACGCGTAAAAAATAAACGGCAGCCATATCAGCCAAGGATGCCCGGCGAGATCCGACATGGGTCAATATGCTAAGCTTTTCACAGTAAAATGGACTTTTCACTCGTTTAATACTTAATCGTTCGTACAGATATGATGTTAAGGTAGGATTGTATGGGGTTGGATTACAATACAGGGTCTACAATCGCAAGGATTGCAGGAGATTCAACCCAGAGAAGTAAAAACTCTCACCATTGTCAGTGCTGGCCGCCACAGGAAAGGGAATGCGCAGGTCACAGGCGAGCTCTACCGGGTTACGGGCGAAACCAACTGCCTTCACCGCACTGAGAGGGGGGTCGGACTGGTCCATCGGTAGGTGCGCTTTTAACGTGTTAAGCGAGCGTTGATTAAAATCAGTTTTGCAGTTAGAAAATTATAAATAAATATATATGTATTATTATTGATTAAAGTGGATTAATTAATTAATTAATTAACTAAAATAAATGTATACATTTTAACGTAATCCTTTTTGGTTATTGTTTCAGTCATTTATTTTAACAATATTTTGTACTTTTTATCGTAATACCTAGATGAATTCGAACATGTTCTGGAATATGTCAATACAAGAACAAACACGTGTCATTGAATCTGATGTTTGTTCAGAGTTCTTTCGCCATCTTTCGGGTGTTATTGTGTGACATAATTGGTTAATTGGAATTCAGTTGTTCCCTTATAATAATTGTATCACCTGTTTATGCAGAGACACGATTTTAGTTTAGTTTTAGTTTTCCCTTGGTCGATCTTGAGAGTTACGTTGCAATCTAGGCATTTTACTGTTTCCTGTAATATGAAAATTAAATCATCAGAAAGTTAAGCGCTGGTTAGGATATTTTGGAGTTCTTGTGTGTGTGTGCATACCCTTACGTTTCATTGTAGCTATAAGTTTATAATATTTGATCTCCTTTCTTGCCACTTAATCGTATACACCAAAACACACACACACACACACACACACACACACACACACATTGTCCTCCGGGGGTAATGAATTATGACATCCATTATTCATTAGGTGTATAGTTTTCATGCTTCACCTTAACCCAATTTGACATTGCATGTGCGTAAACAACAGCACAACACCCACAGATTCTGAACACAGGAATGAAGAGACAGAACAGGCAAAATAAAGGTGTGACAACCTGTATTTGTAGCCGTGGCTTGAACTTAATTTTTCAATGACAAAATGTGAAATAAATCTGCAGTAAAATGGACCCTCTGTTGCATATTATATTAGCTCGTTTTGATATTGGTTACCCTTTGGGGGTATTTCATTAAGATCTCCTGGTATTCTCAACACTGTGATCCACATGTGAACAGGTATACTCCCTCCCGTACCTACACAATATTCATATATGATCTGAAAAATAATGATTTACTTTTTTATATGATTTACGACCCCAACCTATATTGTGCAATCAATTATATGTGTGTGTGTATATATATATATCATACAGCGGATTGCAGGAATGAGAAATGAAAGCCTGTGCCCTCCTCAGAAAAACACCAGCAGCTGTCAGTCCTGGCTGGTCAATCCTGCAGAGCGGCCGAGCGCAGCTCCCTACCCCGCCTCAGAGGTGCTAAACCCGGCAGGGGTGCCAGACTCCGGTCCTGGGGGGTCCGCAGTGTCCTCGGGGTTTTGTCCCAGCCCAGCTCTTGGCTCCTTAATTTGTCTAATTAAACGATGAACTGGATGAATTGAACACTTTTCTGCAGACTCTGAAATGTTCTGTGGGTTCAATGGTTTGAGGAATTAACACACTGTCAGCCATCGGCTATATACAAATAAAATAGGAAAGTTTTTAGATAAGCCTACCTGAAATGGCATTAATTAAGTGAATGGGCTCTCCCGTTGGAACAAAAACAGATTTCATGTTTAATGGTTTCTGTTTCATGATTGTTTTTACTGTGCATTCATTTACTTTCTCCGTTGTAAAGCGCTTTGAGATATTCAGTTATGAAAGGCGCTATATAAAATAAAGATTATTATTATCATAAAAATCAGCAGACACTGCGTGGCCCTCAGGACTGGAGTCTGACACCCCAGCAGCTACAGTCAAGACCCCCCCCCCCCCCCCCCCCCCAATGACAGACAGTCCGGCGCTGACAGACAGGTACCTGACAGGTTTGGATTTGCCGCTGTGACGTAATTCCGCTTCCGCTAACTCGCTGCCATATTCTCACTGGAGCTGGGAGAGTGAGTGAGTGAGTGAGTGAGTGAGAGAGAGAGAGAGAGAGAGAGAGTCAGATATAGATATAGAAAGATAGAGAGAGAGAGAGAGAGAGAGAGAGAGAGAGGGAGGCACATCCACACACACCGGGGCAGAGGCAGCGATTCGGGCTTCATGACTCAAGCGTTCACGGTGCACATCCTGTAAAAGACCCCCCCCAGGCGCTCTCTCTCCCCGCCGAGCCGGCCGCCGCAGCGCCCCGATGGCCAAGAACACCCTGTCGTCGCGGTTCCGGAAGGTGGACATCGATGAGTACGACGAGAACAAATTCGTGGACGAGCAGGAGGAGGCGGCCGAGCAGCAGGGGCCGGACGCCGCCGAGGTGGACCAGCTCATCAGGCAATATCCTTTACTGGGGGTCGCTGGTTTAAACAGGAACGCAGAGGGTGACATTGGCGGATTCATAGCCCGCTCTTCACATGTGTACCAGAGCCGGGAGGAACATGTCTAGTTTCCATAGACCTGCAGCCTGGAAAAGTTCCTACATGCATGCGTTTTAAAATAAGTTTACAATGACTGGTATGTGAACTGTAGGAAGCAAATGGAAAGGCATCCTTTTAAAAAACACGCAAATCAACATGTAGCTAGCGGATTGCAGGCAAAGAATGGAAGATACTTTCATTTTAAAGCAAAAATAATTGGAAAACCTGTTTACACACACACGTTGTTAACCGACTAAATATGTCCGATTTGCTGTGTGTAATAAGGCGCCTGCAATCATTATGTGCTTTTAATTCCATTCCAATGAATGTGCTTTTATGTTAAAGAGAAATCATTTGTGAAGTGCAGGCTGATGCATGTATTATTGAGATCGCATTTGCCGGCTGTAAGAGCTCATATCGATCTGGTGTGTGTGCTGGACGGATACAATCGGTAGTCTTTCTTTATTTATCTTTATTTACATCTTTGAAGTCGCATCTGCCAAAGTGTAGCAGACCAGGGCGCTGATGTTTCCTCCTGCGGATGAAGATGTGCAATCAAGTTGAGCAGACGCAACACCAGGCATGTGGACACGTTTGTGCATCTCGGGCACTTTTCCAGTGCGGAGACAATGTTGCCCTGTGAGCCCCGACACAGTTGAAAATGCCGCCACACCGGCTGTAATAAACCTCAACATGCAGCAGTAAATCTGAAGATCTGACGAGTGTCGTGCTTGTTTAGGTGCTTGCCTGGTGTCCTTGTTGAAAAGCCGGGCTGAAGTGGGATTGCTGTGCAGTGGGGTAAAACAAATGCAGTTGTCCCACTTTGGATTAGAGGTCGGCCCGCTGCAGAGTAATTTTGGAGGTCATACTGAACAGCTTTCAGTACTCCCCCTGTTTTAATTAGGGCAACTAACATACCTCGCACATTACAATAGAAAGATACAGAACACGATTTTGTTCTGCGTGTTCATTTTATTACAAATACGCGTTTATATATTCACCCCAGCCTTCCTATACAGGTGTTGTAACCTTCTTTCTGTCGACACATTGTCACTGTTTCCATTCTCTGTCATTTTGCATTCAGCAAACCTAAAGCGGATGCAATGACTGGAGCTAGTCTGGCAATCTCAAAATGTTTAGCTGTTATTTCTGTCACCCAAGTAACAGTAGGATTAACCCCTCTTTATCAGTAGCACCATTGTCCAAAACTAGCTGCTCTGAAAGACGGGGGAAGAGTCTCTCCAAAACGTACTCGGCCATATATTTAATGCTAGCTTTCATGCTCGTACAAGCATCCATTACATTTCTTGAACTTTTTGTATTCTAACGCTGGAATCACTGTTTATAGGCATTTAGTAAAAGTCTCGACAATGAAAGTGTTCTCGCTGTGGTTCTGTTTGTCCTCTGAGCCCAGCACAGGATACTGCCCATAGATACATCTGCTGAGGCACAGAATATACAGTGTTACAGTGAAGGCATCAACTTCAAAGCTTTTCCTTCGAAATTCCTGAAATAGCCAGAATCTTCTGAATAAGTACAGTAGTGTGTGCTTAAAAGGTCAATATTGGGTTATGTTCAGGTTCCAATACTAATTTGAGCCCTCGGCCATCTGTTCACTCTTACAGTTGGTCTGCTCACGATAGGGGCTTTTCCAGACTCGACGCAAAGCAGGGCTGATTGGCACTGTGGAAAAAAATATAAAATAAAGGAAGAGCATGCCATCAAATGTAATGAAAGTTCCCAACACTAGTAATGCATGGCCCTGGATCCTTGGTTGTGATATACAGCTGCTATATGTGCTATTTTGCAACAATGAAACTATAAAATATAGGTTATATTCTTTCTTTACACAAGTACTGGTGTAAGAGGTTGAACATGTACAAGATGAACACAACATTAGATTGCCTTGTGGTTCGGTTTCATATAATCTTTATAATCGTGCACAAATATAGCTAAAGAGAGAGTAATGGACAGGATCTGGCATGAATGTCCTTCGGTTTAGACTGATTCTCTCCAGAATCCACATCTCGACTAACCAATATCTCCTCTGCTTTCTTGAGGCTGATGTGTTGGGTGGGTGAGGTGTCGGGGCCTTCGGTGGCTTTCTGTGAGCGAACCCACTAGGTCGTGCAATGGGCTCTGACCACGTGAGCCATTGTGAAGTGAACAGGAAACCGATAAGGAATCATTTTGTTGACTCTCTTCAAGAGCTCGACCTATTTAAAAAAGGGACACCCAAGAGGTTTGGACTGAATTGCAGTTGTCAGCGGAGTTCATGTCTATATATCGCCCGTAACTGATTTCTCAGCTTACCTGTGTTGACACTGCTCTAACCCGGCTGCCTCTAAAACAGAAATGACTTCTCATTATGCAATGCAGATTCAGTAGCTGAGTGTTTATCACTTCATGTAATTTTCCAAACAGAAAATATCAGATATTTAAACTGGATGTGGGGAAAACATTAAGCAGCTGAGGCATTTCTGATATTGGTGAATTTCTGTTCATATAACAGACAGGGTGGGCTGAGCCATGCCTGTTCCTGGAGAGCCACAACCCTGCAGGTTTTATAGCAATCTTGAAATCATTGATCTCTAAATACCTGTAACTTATGGTCATAATGAAAAAACTATGTTAAACGATTTCTAAATGGCCTTCAAAAAGCCCCAAAATCCAAGACCCTGCTGCTCTGTTCAGGGTTGGTCCTCACTGTGGTAGATACGAAGGCGTCTGAAACACGGAGGTCAGAGAGAATCTCGATATTGGCCAAGTGCAAAACTGGCCTTTGCCTTGCCGTGGACTGGGCTCCAATTAGCTCATCACTTCTTACGTATCTCTGCTGAGTGGGTGTATAAACTCTAGTGCAGAAATGTAAGGGTTGAAAATTCATACGTCGGCACCGGTCCTGAAAGAATTAAAGGGAGAACAGACTGAATTATTGCATGTCTGGCATGTCGGTCTCACACAGACCAGAGGAGAGAGCCAAGATTCGTTAGTCTTGTTTAGATATTCACAATCCAGAAAGAATACAACCCATAGGACTACTGCGAGCTCAACAATGACCGCGAGCAACCAAGCAAATGAGACGGGCTGAACAGTCTGCTCTTACTCATGTTCTTTATTGACCTATTGTAAAGGTCTGCCTATGGCTAGGCAGATCAGAATAGACTTTCCAGCAGTGAGAAGTCATTTCTCCTAGGTCGAGAGCCAGCACAGAAAAACAAATCCCATGGCATGTCACTCAGTGTTATTTCCCATGATGCCATTGCCTTTAAAAAGATGAACTAAAGCAGAAGGGTATAGCTAATTCCATTCTGTCAGAACACCGGAATGTACTAGAAACCTTAGTAACTAGATGCTCCTCCCCCTCTCTCCCTGTCTCTTCTTCTGGTGTCCTGTTGTACTTCACATACCACATGGAGTCTAGGATTTGCTGCGATTTAATATCTAGGGCAGCTTCAGCTACCAACTAGCCTAGCCCTCAGGGTGGCCACAGTGAGGGAGAAACTCTGAGAGATTTAGTTAGGAGGATCGGAAATGGTCTCCAAGGCATGACAAGAAAAATGCGAGTTAAACTGCACTCATATACACCATTGTTTTGTTGTTGCATGTGATGAAGAAGCAGGACACAAAAACAAAAACAGGGCAAAACATGTATCACAAGCACTTCATGGTAATTTTCTAATTACCGCCCATAATCGCATATTCTACTGAATAAAAGGCTGTGTGCGCAGCAGCGTCAGTGCCGCCGACAGACTGTATTGTTTGCTGATTCTCCAGCGTTGAATAAGAGCTATTCTCCAGAGTGTTTCATTTTTAATGGCATGGTTTTTTGTAGGGGCTGTTTCAGTAACCAATTTTCCTGTGATGAAGTCCATACTGTAGCTGAGGACTTTGTCAGGCTTTTAGTAGTTTTAATGAGTGCAGCTATGAGTTTTGCTGTAGTGCATTGTCAGGCTTGTGCCAGGCTCACTATGTTTTCCAATGTATTGTAATGTACTTGGCTTCTCAAAGCAAGGAATTGACAAGAATGGACTGTACAGGGTGTGTGTGTGATTTAAATATATAAGAATCCAATACTTGTTGTCAAAAAGGCATGCTGTGACATTAATGTACCCCCCCACCCCCTTTTGTACTTCCTGAATCCTCTTGACATTAACCTTTGCAGTCTGTTGAGCTATTTTTGCAGAAATGCATATTAGCATTGCAAATCTAAACAGCAGCCTCAGAGACTCACAATGCAAATAATGAGGAATGCACAGATTTGTAAATGCAATTACAAGCAAAAACATATGCTCTGTATTACTTTATATATAAAAGTAATATAGAGCATATGTTTTTATATATAATATACTTTTTTTTTTTTTTAACAAAGTTGTTTTTTTAGAGAGGGCTAAAGCAAAGGATGTCATTGCCAAAATATATTTGAAGCCAGTGCTGGAACCATTTCACTGTGAGATTACCCAGTGCAGTAATTGTTGTAAACCGTTGTCTAAGCATGTATGATTCACCTATGTGCAATGTTTCGATCCACAGTGCACACTTGCATGTGCAAATGTATCGTCAAGCTAAATGGAACTCGGCTGTAGATGAGGTTCTTTATTTATCCTGAAGAATGGGCTGATGCCGAGACCTTTCCAGCAAATTCCAGCAAGTCATTTTCATGCGCTTATACTCCTGTCTTGTGTCAAGGTAGGCTCCGGCTCACTGCGACCGTGTACTGGATAAAGTGGTTATTGGAGATGGATGGATGGATGGATGGATGGATGTTCAAGAAGAACACAGTCACATTGGACCTCATTTCTGTTCTGTATTTCTCCCTGTATTGGCACATGCAGTGGAACTCCAGAAGATGCTCAAAAGATCACTTGGGCGCTGAAACTAGCTCATCACACTCGGCAGGGTGTTTATGTCCGCTCTCTGCTTCGAAGCGCGAGCAGAGACCCAAGGCCTGCGCTCTGCGGATTTGAAAAGTATGCGCAGGCTTTCTCAGGAAGCGTGTTGCGAGTGTAGGTGGTCTGGCTGGGCCGGGTGTAGCTGCGAGTTGTGCAGTGCCAGCCCGCGTGGGTGGCAGAGACGTGAGGAGCTGTTGAGCGCTGGCCCAGGGGCGGCTGAAGGAAATGGTGGGGGTGGGGGTGTACTTTGAAAGCCCCCATTGGTGCGGATGCACCTTTTGTGACTTTTAGAAGGCAGAGTGCAAGTTGTGTGTGCAAAGGCAGCTGTTGATCGGGCCTGGCTTTCCGTTAGCAAACGCTTGAGCCCCTTCCAGTGCTGGGGCAGGATTTGCATGTTTACAGCCACGCTATATTTAGAGTAACACTCAGATAAGATGTGTGTAACGCAACACCGAGTACAACACCACTGCAGACACACGCATATCGGGGACTTTTTGCAAGACCCAGTGGTACAAGTGTTAATTAATGGGATCTGCTTATCAGGGCAGCTCCAGCACTCGAGGTCCATAATGGTTAATGCTTCCTTTTCAAATATTCACTGTTATTATTTTAATGATTGGCAAACTCCCTTATCCAGGACAACTTACAGTTTACACACATTACGAAAGTGTAGTAATACAAAATTCAATTTAAGCATTAAAACAGTGCAGTAGTACAAGGTGGGGGGCATAGGAGAAATCACAGTTAAACAATAGTTCTAACCAATTAACTAAGTAGGAGCAACTTACACCGGAAACCATCGTTAGTTGTTCGTAAACCCACTGACTGGTTCAGTGGAGGTCTTTATTTTAAGGCCACTCAAACGAGATTAAATCCCATTCTCTACTAGTGTCAGGTTCCTGTTTGTTTTGATGGCCCTTGATACAAGATGTGTCACTGTGGAGCACATGATTTATAAATAGGAGGTCACCACACCAGCACTTACTCAAAACTGATTATATTTGATACATTTCCCCCTAGTCCTTCACCAATAACAATACATCGTTAATATCTGTTGGTTCTGTTTGGCAGTTTTGTCGGGGGTTGTCTGTTTAATTACAGTTTTGCTGCGTGACTTCTTTTCAGCAGTGGAGTAAATGGAAGGGGAAGATAACAAAAGGGCTTTATTAAAGTTTTTTTCTAATTGTGTGCACTTTTATAGCCAGCTGTTGTCTTTATAGAGAATGTATATTTTTGCCTTCACGGCTTTTTTCTTTAATCATGATTGATCAGTTCTGGAGATCATGTGTTCATGTTAGCAGATCAGACAGGTTTTGCAGTGGAGCAGTCGAGATGGATACTTTTGTATACTTAAAAAATCGTTCAAACTTGCGCTCCAGAATGAAACAAAAGTAACGGGAGATCTTCAAACGCAGGGGAATCTGATCTGTAACTTAAGGTTTGAATACATCGTTGGTAGGTAGGTGACCATAAAAGCCACTTGAAACCAGAAACTGCTTGCTCTGTGCTGTTGGAGTGTGCACGGTGGCTTTCTATGCTAAACCAGTTGATTCAGTTGTTCTTGTTTTCCTGGAATCCTGTCTCTCCAGATTTTTTATTTTCTGTGAGAATTCCTAATCTGATGATCATAAAGCCTCCCTCAGAAATCTGTTTCTGGACTAAACAAGATTGGATACGTAAAGCATGACTGTGAGGGCGTTTTTACCTGGCCTTTTTGAGAAACCCAACAACTATTTATGCCCTGGACCAGAAAAGAGTAGTGCATTTCTCTTTTTAAATGTCATCTGTAGTTTGGTTTCCTGTGTTTATTTAATGCCCTGGTGATTCTCAGCTGCAGTTTATTTCAAGCCAGACGCTGTAGACTTGTCAAAGGTAATTGCCAGGTCAGTGTTTCTATAGGCTTCAGAGCGGAACATTTCACCAGTGGCCTTGAAAACTATTTCGGTTAGCAAACTGATCTCCCCAGCCAGACATCCTCCCTCATTTTGAAAAACACTTACAGAAAAGGCGCCAAAAAGTTTCCTTACAATGTAGTAATTTCACCTCAAGTGTTGGTCCTATGAGCAAGACCTTGTTAAATGTCTACGACACGCTTATTGGATTTCAGCAGGTAATGCTGATGAGGACAGAACCAATCTTCAGACTGCTTTGACGTGTAACACACCCACATGGAGCAAACTAGCGCATAGATCTAGAGCAGTTCTGCAATGAGTAACACATGAACTGAAAGGAAAACTAAATCCAACTTTAAAAAAAATATATCGCTGCCGCCTTCTAGACTTGTCCCTCCAATTCCGATTCACATCTCTGAAGTGCAGTGAGGTGTCTACTCTAGTCCCATGCTGATGTGATTTCAGACCGCAAAGAACAACAATTTTCTATGATTTTGTCTGGTTTCCAAAAGGACCCTTTCAGTATCAAACACATTTAATTAAACTACAGTATTTAAAAGAGAGAAAAAGATATCTTGGCTTTACATTTTTGGCATCACCAAGCAGGATTATTCTCCTTCCAAGCTTACCCGGCTATTAATTAAAGAAAATGGACTATTGCATTTCCTCTGGTGTGGTTTGCTTTTGAAGACAGTATTGCAGGTGTAGGCTACTATTCTGGGCTGCACTACTGTGCTGAATAGTATATAATATAATCAGATATATGAAGGAACATACCTTCCATTTGAAGAATGGAATGGATACTGGTCTTGCTGTGTACATTCCTTAACCTCATCCAATGCACAGGGGACATGTTGACCGCTTTTCACGCAGTTCTGAGGAATCCTCCAATCAACACCAAGAACCAGGCAGTAAAGGTAAGGATCCCGATGTTAGACACGCCTTTACAAATCCAACCCTTCAGGGTGCTTGGTACGGCCGTCTGGCTTCAAGGGCTAGTACAGTAACGCACTACTGTTTGCTTTTGGACCGATTACAGTTTAGTACTTCCCCCATTTGTTTGCTTTAAGAAGGGAATGTCGTGCCCCAGCCATTGCTGTAAATGCATATGAGCACAAGTGCCTGCTCAATTATTTCAGACCCCAATAGCTTTTATTGTATTTGCGTTATTCCTCTGCTGCCCCCCTTAATATTTGCCTTAGACAGACTGTTGATTTGTAGACTATGCGATTTCCCCCCAAGATGGTTACTCTGCCCTGTATAGTTCTAGCTACTGTTTTACAGACTTTTTTAGTGTTTTTTAAATGTGGTGAATGAATTCAGCTGGCACTAAGTAAGGTTTCTGTTTACCCCGCCTGGCTCTTAGTGTCACCTTGAGCACAGTGTTTATCTTGAGAGAGAACACTTCCTGTCCTTGTGGCAATGTTGGTTTAATTGGCTGATTTATGCCTTCACCTTGCCACATTAAACACCTAAAGCAAATAGATTGTGCACATCGTGAAAACCACAGAAAAGCTCAAGATTAATGTGTTAGTGATTGCACCCCACCTTTTCTTTCTCTCTCTCTCTCCAGGAGCGGGCACAGGGAATAGTACTGCGGGTCCTGACGTCCTTTAGAAGCAGCGAGATTGAGCCAGCTGTGAAATCTTTAGACAAGAACGGAGTTGACTTGTTAATGAAGTACATTTATAGAGGCTTTGAGAAGCCCTCAGAAAACAGCAGCGCAATATTGCTGCAGTGGCATGAAAAGGTAATGGCGCTTCCACCTCAGAGACGCAGGATTTAGAAACTTCACTGTACATTGTGTTGGTGACAGGGTTCTGGTGAGCCAAAAGTTTTTTTTTTTTTGAGGAATGAAAACCTTTAAATCAATTAATTACCTGAACAAGGGTCAGAGAGAGCACTGTAAAATCCAATATCCAGTTTTATAAAGCATGGAAAGACAAATGCAAATAATTGTCTGCCATAGTTTTCTCAGTATTCTAGTGTAAGATCTCTCTTTATGCAAATAGAATTCTAGTGGAAATTCAAAGAGCCAAATTGAATGCAAATCACAATGTTGCAGACAAATTTCGTTCATCAAAGGGACTTCACCCACCTCATTTGCAAAGCACGAGTTCTGTGGCGGCCGAGACTGTTAATGACATCAGCATTGCATGTGAGATACTACAATAATTTGAATGACAGTGCACCACAGTGTAATGGGCCTGTCCTGTTTTTGTTGTGAAATACTTTCCATGCTCGAAATTCTTGGTTTCACAGTTTTAAAGCGAAAGTCCTTCACCTGTTCCCAGCTCACTAGCAGCCGAGTTAATCTATATTTTGGGACCGGTCTGTCCAGTTTAGGAGCTGCTGATGGAAAAACAAACCTTCAGGCTCTGACAGACAGGGATATTTCTTTTCATTTAATATATATATTTTTTTAATGGGGTTTCCAAACACAAGACTGAAGCACTGGAAAAACATCAACTGGTTTTGCTTCTTGCGTGTGAGAATCAAAGACGGTTTTATCTTCCATATGAGGTTCCTTCCTGGCTAGTCTCTTTCTGGTTTTCATCAGAAGCCAGAAGATCCATCAGTAAATAAAAGTGCCCAGTTACCGCTTTTATTGGGTCGTGGGTGCGTGTTTTGTGTTAATTTAATTTAATTCTGACTGAAGCATTTAAGAATATTAAAATGGCACAAAACCATCAGGGAAGTGTGTAACAGATGCGCAAACAGACTGCCAGTCACCGCCTCAGTTCTCCATGACTGCTGCTAATAGAAAGGATTGACTTCACCTCAAGTGTGAGCACAAAATGAATCCAAAGATTAAACGCAACAACACGAAGAGTGGTTACCAGGAAGAGCACTATCTGAATCTGTCCCCATTCCTCATTTGTGCTGGGAAATAGAGAGGGGAGAGAAGTTTTTATTCAATTCCACACAACCTGCTGAAGCAACATGGGAAAGAATGAGTTTCCTAGAAATGATTATTTATGCAAAAATCAGCTGATCGGGCTAAGCAGGTATGGGGGAGGGGTGTGGGGTGATCCAGCTCTAGCATTTTGTTTATGGTTGTTTCTCTGGCTTTTCTCTCTCAGGCTTTTGCGGCGGGCGGCCTAGGATCCATTGTTAGAGTTCTCACAGCCAGAAAGACTGTTTGAAAGACTGTAAAACTCTGGCCCAAGACGACGACAAAGCGGAGAACGAAAAAAAACGGACAGAGCCAGGGACGCGGTCTTTGAAGGGAACGATTATTATACAGTTATGATGCCATTCTTCCAGAATTCTAAATTTATGAAAGATTTAAAAGAAAATATTATTTTGAGTGAAGAAATACAAATGTATGTTTGAATGCTTTTTATCTATTGAAGTGAGGGGGACATTTCTGGTATTTAATGTACTTTTTTTTTTTTCCTTCTTGATCATATGCAAGTTCTTGCACATCCTCCCATTCCCTTCCTATCTTGTTTTGTTTGTTTTTACTTCAGAGAGGTTTTAAAAGTGGGAAAAAAAAAACAAATTTAAAAATAAAAAACTGACAATGACTGCCTGGGGGGGAAAGCCGCCCATGCAGTGCCGGCAAGCATCACCAGATGAATTACTGTATGACGTACAGAAGGGTACATGGCTGGTGACTTATTGGACTGGCTCAGTATTGAAGGATAGATTTTATTCTTATTGTTTTTCTTTTCTCACTCATTTTTTGTACAGAGAGAAGTACATTTAATATAAAGCAATGGTGATGATTTGAATAGTAGGGTGATTTCAGTGTAAAGTGCCTGCTGCAATAAAGCTCTTGGATTATCTTTATTGAAAGCCAGTTATTGTTGTTTTTTTTTGTTTTTTTATATAAGCTTTTGAAAAATGCAGTCATCTGTGCAATTCAAGATCGCATTTCACAAATTACAAATTGGGACCCGATCGCAGTTTAAGTGAGAAGCAGCAGAAAATAAATGGCCACTGACAAGAAAATAAACCGCACAGGATCCAAGTTTGTATTTTGTCATTGGTGGGTAGATCAAAGTCTTGGCCTGAGGTGATAACACTGCAAATGTAGGTACGCATGCGGCGCACGTTCACTTTTTGGTATCGATTAATGAAAAATTCACTTTCCGAGAGAGGAAAGGAATTATTCTCACACACAATTGTATCAATCTACCAAGACCACAGTTTCCACTTCATTGCATATTTGGATAAACTCTACACCTGATATACTGGAAAGACATAAATGCAAAGAGTGCAATTGAAGATGTTTAAGGCTGAATGTGAATAATCAGTTTTGGCAGATGTAGAAAGGCGGCGCACAAATGCCAGAGCCACAGCCAGGATAGAGAGGGAGTCTTTCTGAAGGAAATGTGTTCTGTGGGGAAAGGGGGGGTGGTGTACCACACTGCAGCGCTTAATGCATGTCCTGTTTGAATTGCCCTGCTCTCCTTTTCAGCATAATTAATTGTCCAGTTTAGGAAAAGGAAAAAAAAAAAGGAGCCTTTTAACTGAAACAAGCTGACATGTTTGAGCCTGTTTAACAGTAGCCTTTGAGATCTATACAGGAAGAATGGGGCAGGTGGAAATCCACAATGCAGACAATCAAGTTCATTCTGGTTTCCCCTCAATGTTAAATCAAGGCCATTGCTCAGCTGCTTTACTACATGGGTTTAACTTATTGGTTGAAATCAATTAATGGATGCTGCTTCTGCCCCACACATGTTGTGCATACAAGTCCATATGAATGGAGCAAGAATCAGTTTGCAAAACCTCTTCCCCAGCGGCTGAAATCAAAATAAACAAACGCCATGTTTACACAAAATCAAAACATATCAGACACTGTGCTTTTCTTGACGTTACTCCTAAAAGAAAAACAAAACAGTGGAGTTGAAGAAGTCTGTATAAGTTTAATCAAAAAAAGTAGCACATCTACAAATTATTCCCAAGCAAAAACATTTTTTTTCTTGGTTGATCGTAATTCACAATAGCCCGTCAAGCTTTATTTTTTATTTTTTTTACAACACGAAACAAACATGGAGAAGGAAAAACAAAACCAAACAAACTGGTGGCTAGTTAGTGGCAGTTAAGGGTCGGAATTGACTTCGGCGTACACAGGGCAGCAAATAAACATCTCAAAAGTGCATTAGTCATTCATTTCTCAACACAGACATTGCTCTCGCGCCAAGAAATCGATCTACTCTGGAGAATTCAGCCTATCTAATGACCTCCCAGTCCTGGAGAAGACGCACTGGGAACTGTTGGCAGTTGTGTTGGGTAAAACTCTTAGAGTAGGATGTCTTCTATGCTCAGGAATGTGCTGCGATTCAAATTCAAAATTTGACATGAAAACCGTCTTTGAATAAATTATGTTCCGTTTGTTAAAAATATGTATTATCCGTCCTCTTTGATACGATACGTCCACCCAAACATACACCTACAAAAAACAAACAAAGCAAAATGTACTGTAAGATGCTCATAATCTGATCCTGTGTGGAATGGACACTTGAACCTCGCCTCACCCCCGTGTGCTACAAGGAAGCAAACCAGAGAAGGAGAGACTGTTGACGTTACTTTGTTTTACTTAGAAAACAAATCTGTGAGCTGTGGCAACAAGGACTGTGTTCAGTGATCAAGAGATGCACAAGATGATATACAGTACAGATGCAGATATTGTACACTTGGCATGTCTCAGACAATGAATCGGCAACTGTTCAGTGCCACCTACTGAACTAGCAGCAGCCCTGTCATCCACAACACCGACACACTGCTTTAACCCGATCAGTCATTTTATATTTTTAACATAAAAATAAGACATGTGAAAGGCCATCAAGGTTGCAATACTTCTCCTTAGTGATTCAGTTAGTGTTTTGTTCCTGTGTTTTTCAGGGATCTGATTTAAAATCACAATTTAAAAGGCGATTCTAGACATTCATATTACAAATAAGCCTCTGATCAGCATGTAAGGTTAAAACCAACATTTTATGGAATAAAAAATTGGGATTTCCCCATCCACACATTTAAAAACACAAATAACCCCCCCCAAAAAAAAAGATCAAATGTATTGTTAGCATGGGCGAATTCTCCAGGGAAGGCTGATTAAATACTGACAGAACATAAATACTGCAAGAGCTCAGACCGATTAATATACATCCAGTGTTTTATAAATGTATTTACAGTGTTGGTATATAAATAGTCATATGGAATGTACTTTACATCAATGCCAGACAGGTAGATTGGTTGTGGCTTCTCATTTTTCACAACGCCAGCCCCTTCAGGGAAAGCAATTATTGGAGGTTTCCATTTCTCACTTTCATCTGAAAGATCAGGGAGTAGCTAACAGGAAACCCCTAACCCAACCTACTGAAAACCTCCTCTCAGGTTAACCAGAATAAAGTGTTGGTCCAGCTCCACTACAAAGTGAACTCCCAGGCATCTACACTGAAGATTTGTATATTGTAGGGGGCATGTATCTAGATGCAGAACTGATTAGCTCTTACTGATAAGCATTTAATCCATGGGTGCCTAATACTATAATTATGCTCAAGATTAGTCAGCGGGCTCCATGAAAAAAATATGGCGATTAGTGTTGGAAGATACAGATTTAATAGCAAAGCTTTTTCTCTCCCTCCCGATTTAGTGTTGGGGGGGGGGAAATAATTTTCATTTCCCCTTTCTACTGCTACGGATAATGTTATATTTGCACCTGCATTTCAGTATAAATTAAATAAATACAACGATAGACAGATCGATATCTATATCTCTATAGATACATGTATATAGGGCATTAACGTTTGATAGACGTAACAGCAAATCTTTCTTGTTTATGGTCATTTTTGGAGCAAAAACATTACATTTGACATTTCCCAAACATCAGCTTGCATTTGTGGAACTTTGTAAGGACATTGTAAGAAAACACCTCAAATTATATTGTAGTGCAATGCCACCTGCTATATACGAAAACACACGAGGGTTAAGGCCTATATAGTGTGTCGTTTTACTCACATGAAAGCTGTGTTTTTGATGGTTCAGTGTCTGACAGAGGAGTGGGGACTTTACTGCTTCTGGGAAGGGGAAATAATAATAAATAAAACCATAATAAACCCCCACTTGGGGTGAAGTACTGGGCAAGCAGGCAACATCTAATATCCTGACACCAGCAGCTCCACAATATCCTCAATATCTTCCAGTCAGGTCAACCACATGCTGTGGATTGCTGTACCTTTCTAGATTAGCCCAATCCTATGGCCATCACTCTCTGTTCTGGTTCATTGTTCTCCCCAGGTATGCCAGAGCCTCTGATGCGACTCCTCCATGATGAATAAGGGGAGTCGGTGTGGGGACTTATAATAGTGATGCACCAAGTTAACGCATTCACACCTACCCACCTATGTGCTCGGGGTATTGCATCTCTACAGCAGATACGCGGTGTGTCCGCAGGCAATAACTAAAATGCACTCATGCAGGAAGAGAAGTTATCGGAGAAGCTACTGCCATCAATTTGAATGCACAGGCAGACAGCCAACTAGAAAACTTGGTGCTGAGGTATACGATCAGGCATGCACGTGTTAAAAGAAGGGAAAATACAATTCTGCAATTCTCTGGCTCTGTAACTTCAGTTTAATGCAAATAACCAGAGATGCATTTTCATCCTTGTCCCGTCCAAAGAACTCTAGGCATTCATGGCTTATGTTTATAAAGCTTCATTAGTTTCTGTGCAGCACTGTGTAACATCTAAATCCTTCCCCTGTGCACTCCTCTCTAAATCATCTTTAGCAACACTTACAGAGCTTATATCTGCTAGATCAGTCAGGTGGTGTGGCAAAGCAGAAACAAGTCATAACAGAACAGATTCATGAGAATATACAGCTAGCAAGACATGGAATTTAATAGAGTGGGTAAAGAAATATACATGTATAGATACGCCTGCATACAACAAGTACTGATTTTCAAATTCTGGAACCGGCCGGGGGTAAGCATCTTCCAACTATATATTGGGAGAACTGTGTGACTATTTGATGGCTGTTCGGGGAGGTAGTTTCACAGGAGATATATATATATATATATATATTATACACACATACACATTTTGTTTGCAAGTCAGTCCATAGCTAAGGGAGGGGAATACATTAAATTCTACAGACATTTCTTTCTCTTTTAATTTCACAGTTGTGCTTCTGCAGGGCACACATCGCTGAATGATAAAAGGTATCAGTCCACAGAGGATTTTAAACCGTTACCTTGATATTCATAAACAGGACAGAAGATCAGCCCACTTCCCAGAAACCCCTGCTGCTCCCTAAACAAAAGCACTTCTGTGTTCAAATGAACCAATTTAAAACTTGGGGTAACCAGGAGACCAGAATAGTTTTGGGGAAGTTAAATAGCAGTTTATTTTTAAAAGTAAACTGGGATCTTATACCATTTCTATCCCCTACGTGCTACACAACATAAAAATACTTCAATGTTTCTTGGCTCAGAAGAAATGTAAATCATTCCCAATTATTTAAATCGGCCGAACCAACAGTTTCAAATTAAACTGTGCAGAGTCAACTGAACTGTGGCTTGTTTTCTACTCCGTTTATGTAGTTAGAATTGCCTTCCCAGAAAAACGGGGAACCAAATAATACCATCATAGGTACTGGATTACGACTGATCTCGGGCCACAGCCATCGGTTAAGGTGTCCCTGAAATCGAGGGGCACTGTTAACACTAAGCTCAACGTGAGATACAAGACAGAGGGATCAGATGCATCCAGAAGAAGCCTCTCTCAAGTCGGCACGATGGGGGTGGCTCCAGCCATATGTTAACATTTAGACTCTCTCAAGAAAAGGAAAGAAAATCAAAAAATATTCCCTGCCATGTAAATTAACCCAGTTAGTTTTTACAAAAAACACTTAACCCTACAGAAGCCCTTCCCATATGAGTTAAAGGTCCAATAAAGACACAATAGTGCTGTCAGTTATTGTAATGCCCATTTTGAAGAAAGTACAGATTTTAGAGTAGCCACTATATGGATTTGAAAAACAAATGGCTGGTGTGCCATTAATTTATCAGATGTATACAATGAATGGTGTTAAATGATTATAATAGATCTTGTACCTTCATCAGCACCCCCAAAATCAATATCTAAAGAGCAACGCTTTGGAGTCAGAAGAAGCGAGTGAGTCTCGATAGCCATCGGTCAGACAGCTTCAACCCATTCACACACGCGTCCCCAGTCAAGCATCCAGAGCTCTCGACTTTCCCATTAAGGCTGTACAAGTCTGAGAATTCATCAAGATCTGGGAGGGGTGACCTTTCCAGAGAGGAGACCGGTTCCCAGCAGTGCGTCTCATGGGGGGCACTGTGGGAATATCATTTTGGACTCGGGCTTGAAATGCCTGCCAGGCTGCAGCAGACGGGGATTGGTACAGGGCGCTGTGGTTTGCAGAGAAACCCACATCACGTCTAAAATGGCCAACTTTGAAATCCACGATTTTCGCAAACGGTGTTCAATCTGACCTCTGAAGCCTTTCTGTCGAGACAGAGCAATATTAAGCCACTTATTATCTCGTCTTCCGTCAAAGAAAAAGGGGAGGGGGGGTTCTGCACAGAGAGAAACGCAAAGCTTGAACACCATGGATAACCAGAAACAGTGGGGGGGGGGGGGGGGTGGAAAAAAAAAGTCCAATTTCTCTTATTCTTCATAATTGGAATTGCTCCTAAAAAAAAAAAAAAAAAAAAGAAAAGAAATTAAGATTAAGTAAAATCAATGAAACCCTTCAGCTTTTCCCTCGATGGCATCGCGCTGTCCCCGCACAAGCTGTGATTGAGCCATGATGAAATCCAGAAAGACAAAACTGGATGAGCTGCCCCCAGAGGAGACCGCTGATCTGCTTTACAGGATGCTCCGGTATAAACTATTTAAATAGCTGTAAACAGTTTCCCTTTTAAAAAGTGAAGTCTCATACTAAAACACTGTCATAACAGTGAAGGGGAGACGCTCAGGCAGCCAGCGTGGTCCGGCCTCGGGGGGGTGGGGGTGGGTGGGGGGCTGCCGGCCGTGCCTCAGTTCATGGCCCAGTGCTCGCTCAGCTCCAGTGGGCCGGGGCTCCGGATATCGATGGTCGCACGATGCCTTTCGGAGACGGCTTGGATCCAAACCACGACATCTGCAAGAGGGGCAAAAACAAACGCATGTAAAAACAAGTGAACAGAAAACTAATAGAGCAGCACTGCACACCTGCACCAGTCTCCTCGCCCGCGCGCCCTGGCGAGCCCGGAGAGATCCAGCACCGCGATCACAAAACCACAAAACGTCACAATGCAAGCACTAAGGTTTGCTGATTGACACTCTTGGACTGATATGAGCCAGTCCTGAAATGACAACGGTTAGGGGAGAGAAGGGCAAAGTGAACGGAGCACCTTGTATTCCAGCGTCTCCTTCAGCATGTCCTCCTCTTCCCGTGTGAAGTTCAGCAGCACCGACACCGCCTTTATCAGCTGGTACGCCTGCGAGGACACCAGGGGGAGAAATCACCTACTGCTTTCAGACTCTACCCACACGGTGGTGACGGATAAGTCCCTTGAGATGTCAAGACTCCCTCCGCATAAAATGCTAATCCATCACAAAATAGTGTAAATGCTCGGACCCATTTATACATGTGCTGAGCTGAGCAGTTGGGGCTCAAATCCACCTACTCGGGTAATGCATTCAGAGTCCTTACTGCTTCTCCCTGGCATTTTAGCTGACACTTACAGGGACCATCAGGACACATTCCAACCCAGACACACCCAGAACCCACCTGCTGCTCCGGAGAACATCAAGGAAATAAGAAGCTAAATACAAAACTATGCAGGGAAACCAGCTGCCCAACTTGAATTGCATGCATTACATTTTGACAAAATAATAATAATACTGAGAACATGACACGTGTGGGTCCACTTATTGTAATAGGTAGGTCTGGGATTAGAAGGCGGCACTCTTTTGTGTGAGAACAAGACTTTGCTTTTTGTATCAAATGCATAATAATGAATGTAATGATGGAGACCGATTCTGTTCCACAGATCTAACATGCGTTAAAGTCATATTCAGAAACTATGGATTTCTCCCCTGCAGTGTATTTCACAGCTAGACAGGCATAACAATATGTAATCAAAGATATTGGCTCTCTGGCATCCCTATCGGTCTTCAAGTCTGTAATTGGAATCACCGGATAAATTATGATACGATGACGAATTAACAGCGTGTTCTCTGTGCTGTATTATTTACAGACATATTCGGGACACATGCCTATTTTCAAACAGCTTATAACATTACAGGAAATAAGCAAATAAATAAATAATTATGCATTTCTTTATCAAAGGGCGTGGTTTATACTGGAACCAGAGCAATGCACCTGCTGGAGCAAGGGGTTGCATAGCACATAGAAAGTGCCACTGAAGTCCGAGCTGCTAATGAACAATTTGGTTCCATCAGCACAAGAGACTTTTGAAGGCAAGCAGTGCTGGTAGGACTTGGCAATGAGAACAAACTGCAGCATAATGATTCCACCTGAGTTGGCATAAAACGAGAGGAAATCATTGATAAATATGTCTCTGTAGCAAACAGTCCTTATAGCCTTATCATTATCCTGAATTTGAATGAGGTTAACCCTTTTCCATGTTGGCTTTACTTCAAATACCAATCACCTGCAGTGAAAAGAGGAGATTCATTTATTTTGATGATCTTTTATTTTTGTTTCTCAATTTCAAAACAATTTAATGTTTTCAAATAATGTAAAAGAAAGTGAATACATATTTTTAAATACAAAAAAATGTGAATATGAATATTTTAAAACTATTTCATTCCCACATTAAACATCCACACAACTATTAATCTACCTGAGGTCTAAATCCAAAACACAAAGAATCCCACTTGGCTGAACTGCAATTACCATACTGAACCATTACCATATTGTGCCACAAACTAGCAAGTTTTAACCTCCCAGGCCACCATACCTCAGCTTCTCTGGAGGACATGAACTTGAGCACCACATGCTTGAGGTACTCGAAGTTGATCTCCCGTGAGTCATTGAGATCGGAGGTGTTGGTGACGGTGGTGTTGGGGCCGGGCACCGCCGGCGCCTCGGAGCACAGCCTCTCCTTCCCCTCGGTACCCTCCGAGTCCGGTTTCAGTCTCTGCACCACAAGAACACACCCTTAACCTCCGCAGGCCTCCAGTGCGCTCAGTACTGGTAAGACGGGCCCCCATTTGGATCCTTGTTACTCTTGGGAGACTGCACCACATTTTCTTTGCATTTTGTTTGACTTAAAAATCTCTCTCTCTACATCCAAAACACAACAAAGAGCTATCTTCAGTGTCTGGTGTTTGGAAGGCAGAAGCTCAGGACTGGCCTGGTCACCCTACTACCAGGTGCTGCCTGGTCCTTGCTCATGAATACTGTCTGCTCTGTACAGTGCAGGACCCTTCCTCTCCAACTCACCAGCTCCTTCTGCAGCGTCCTCTTCAGCTCCATCAGCCTCTGCTGCAGCTGCTTTATCGTCTGTGAAACAAGATCATTTTAGGGGCACAATTTTCCGATCTGACTGCAGGAGAGGAACAATCTCAAGTCCTACTCTGAGAATTCCAGATCTCTTCTATTGTTTTTCAGTTGCTACTTTGCATTTGTTGAACCACACATGCTTTGTTGTGTTGACTGTTTTTTTGTATGGTTCGTGTTAATAAAACAGGCACCTTTGTCTCAGGATAAGTACTGTGTTTTAGGCTGCAATTCTGATCAAGCCACATACATCTGTTCACTATTATCAGTGCCGCAACTACAAAGCATTAGGAAAATCACTAGCATCGCTACCCTTCGGCCTGCACTGTCTGAAGAAGTCCCAATGAACCCATTTGTGTGAAGCTTGGCTCGGCAATGCAAACAAGACCTGAAGTGATGGCAATCTTTTTTCCGCATGTCTCTCAATAACAACATTGATGGCTGTTTATATGCATTTGCATTATTCAAAAATCAAAACTACACCTCAGAACAATCATTTCCATTCCATAGGTTTTAACAATGTCTCTTTGTTAGCTTTAAACATGCAGAAAATAACACAATGTTATATACAGTCAAATGTTTAGAGGAGAAATTGTTTCTGTGTAGGCCCCAATGTCAAGGCAAGTGAAATGTCCTGCAACGCACACGCACACGTGCACGCACCTTGTTCTTCTCCGATAGCTGCTGCTCCAATTCTCGGTTCATCTTCTGAACGTGCGCCACATCATCCGCTGCCACCGCACCGTTCTGTTCCTTCCCACAACCCCCCGGGGCGTGCAGCCGTTCGGTGAGCGACTCCACCTCCGCTTCGAGATCTGCCACCTGCAGAGCCGACAGACAGCGCATCCTCTGTGTTAGCACTAATGGGAACTCAGATCGATGCAAAAGAAAAATAAACGTGTCTAGGACAATCTTCAACTAGGCCGCTAATTTTTATATGGCAGCCCTTAGTATTTTCGTATATATCAGGATCAGGGGAGCCCCTGTCCAGGCAGCTGGATCTGCTGCGGTTACTTGCCCGTGTCTGGCAGGTGGCCAGTTGCTGGGTCTGACTCAACACCTCCTGTCTCAAGCTGCGGAGCTGCGTCTCCAAGTCGCTCTCCCTTTCCGCGGCGGACCTGCCCAGGCCCTCGATCTCCGTCTGCAACTCGGCCAGTCTGGACCGCGCAGCCTGCAGTTCTGTCAGAGAAAAAACAAGCCCCCAAACACAGTCATAAACACCCTCCGAGTCCAGGCAGCCACAGGAACGTGTGCAATCATCAGAGACCTGCCAAATCCGGAACAAAACGGTGCTGCGATGGATTAAAGTGGACTAGCTGCTTTTGTTGCAGAGGAATCTATACACACGGCAACTTTTGTGCGGTATTGAATGGTGTTCCCATGAGGCTCGGTACAATTGGAGAGGGGAAATGAGTCCGAGGGGAAAATACTACCAGGAAAGGCAGTCTTAGATTATTGACAGGGCCCTGGGAAAGGCAAGGGATTTATGTTTGCTGACTAATTCGGCTAGATTTGGGTAATAAAGTTGTAATTTTGGGTTGGTTTGTTTTTTCAGGGAGATTGTGGTACAGATTAATGTCTCGGTCGCATCAGAAATGAAAGTAGTGTGGGTTCCCTTTCCTTCCCTGCCATCTGTTTATGAATTTATTGATGAATTAAAAAAACAATAATCTGACTAATCCATCTGTGTTTTCGTGATATTAAATGGCCATCACCACAATTGCAATCAAGCTTAACCCTTTAATACATCACTTGAAGATTAGCTTTAGTTATAAGAGGATATTTAATAATCATCAGATTGAATCCTGCATTATGATTTAGTTTCCCTAAAGTGGCTGGAGCAGGTTTTTGGATTGAGAAGCAGGTGAGTGGAGACACTGCGATTCCCCCATGCCTAGGGAGAGATTACAAAACCTCTCTAACTGTTTAGGTAGTCATTAAGAATAAAAACTGCCTTAAAAATTAGGACATATACAAATCTAAAAAAGAACAAGAAAGCCAGCACAGTTGGCAGCCAGCTCAGAGAGTTGAGAGTTAATTAATAATGCAGTTGACATCATAATCAGCACAGTGGGGAGATGCTCTCTTGAAGTGCAAATGTGCTCTGGCAAAGCACACACACAGCAGCATGACTGAAATCCTCTCTCCGTGTTCACAAGAAACCAAGTGACGGGCTGAAGATTTCAGAAAGATCGCATCTGGAAGGAACAAAGGGAAATTCTGCGGCTGTAACCTGTGACTGGAATACAGAGCGGAACCCATTTAGTTCCCTAGCTGTAGCAACGAAACCATCTGCCCCCTCTCCTACGGAAAACGCTATCCAAGTCCAAGTCAGAAATAAACCCGGCTCGGCTCCTTCGCGTCACATTTTAAATGTACTTCGTCATTTAGAACCCGAGGAGAGGGAAAACTTCAAACAAAGAGCTGTGTGAAATGATTTGTTTTAGGCAGAGATCAAATGAAAGACCTGTGTTTTTCAGGAGAGAGGGAAGAGAGCCACCTAGTGGTTCAGAAAAACAAAACAAAACAAAGCACCGGTTTTCCCTCCAGTCCCCCCCTCCGAGTACTGACTTGGCTGCTCAGATCTCCAGGGTTTTGTGGACATGGGTGTAAAGATCTCTTCTCTCACCTTCGCCAAGAGTCTTCAGTTCCTCCTCCCTCTTGGCCAGTTCTCCAGTTGTCTCTGCGATTGACCCCTCTTTGGCATTTAATGTTGATGTCAACTCCACAACCTTGAAGAGAACCACAAATTGGACTTTAAACCCTGAACGGACCCCAGCTCACCGCGCCGTCGCTGGTTTTGTTCACGTCGTTTTCCTTTGTTTGGACAGTTGAGAAGGTTTTTAAGAAGCTGACCCAATGTACCTGTTCCTGCAGTTCCTCTTTCTGTTTCCTGCTTTCTTCCAGAGCCTTTGCAATCTCCACGCTGACCGTCTGCCTGCTGTTCAGTTCAGCCTAAGGGGAAGGCAAAAATATCCACTTCAGTTGTGTGCGAGATGAGTGGAAAAAGACCAAAGGGTATCCAGAGATTGCTGGGTTCAATCTAGGCCGCGTCACACAGCAGACTGACCTGGGGGTCCTGGGGTAGGACTGGCTGGGATCTGAGCCTGACATTGACTCCTGTAGCCAGCAGGGGGCCTGTGAGTTTTAAGGATTACCAGGGAGAGATGAGCCTATTCTGATGCCTTAGCCCTGTTGTGTGGACCATGGGCTTGCAGTGAGAAAAGGATCAGTCTCTCCTTCATTAAGTACATGGTTTGAAGCAGTAAGTAAATATAATTAGATACATAAATAGGCTAAATAGTGGGGTAAAAAACTGAAATCCTAAAAATAAATAAGTTTAACTGAAGCCAGGAGAGAAAAACATTTAAAATCAACAAGACTGCGTTCCTCCAGGAATCCACTATACATAGTTCATCCTCCCACTACCATCAATCACCGCTCAGCAGGAAGAATGAAGAATGAATTTTAAAAGCCTGCGAGATACAAGTGCGGCCAACCTCTCCACCTGCCTGTGGCTATTCTCTGTGGGTGAATAAAAAGGAAAAATATAATGTGGGAGTGGAAGATATGCAACAGCTTGTGAAAGAGAACTGAACTGTAGCCTCCTCAGATGGTGCACGTCCTACACTCCCTCTTGCATTTCCCTCGCCACCTTGTGCGTCAGAAGACAGACTTCCTGCTTCATTACATATATTACAGCAAGTCACACTGAAGACGTGCCCAGAAGAGACATGTTAAAGGAAGCAAAGCCCAAGTGGCTTCCAGCAGTGCGTGAGGAATCGGGGGAGCGCCGAGAATCAGTTTGAATGCTGCTCTGGGGAGGGGAGCCCTCACCTTGGCACACTCCAGCTCTTCCTCCCGTCCCTTCAAAGTGCTCTCCAACTCGCATCTGCTTGCAGTCAGGCTCTCGTTCTCCTGCTCCAGCTGACTCTGGGAAAAGATGAAAGGACACACGGATTAGTCCTCTGAATTTTTAATGGCCTCGCTTGCTTGTTGCATTCCAGACAGGATGGCACACTCTCTCTCATTAGTGAAAAGGCAGAGCGATTGAATTACAGAAAGGTGAGATACCCTAAACCTGGGCGTGCGGGGATGAAACTGGCAAGTCGTTCACCGGGCGGGGGAGGGCATTGGATGCTGTTCTATCACCCCGGGGGGGGCTGAGAGCAGCTCCCTGTTCACATTAAAGCTCACACATGTCTTCAAACACGGCACCAAAGCCATACATTACTATGTCTTCATTGGATAGTTATCCTTTGCTTTGTGATCTTTAGCAGAGGGCGATATCAAACAAAAACATCAAAAACTGCCACCACCAAAGACCAATATGATAGGCCAAGCAGGCCACATTAGATGAAACATGTTTAATCAATCAGAGGAGCTTTGTCATTTGGCTGGCTGGCTCAGGCATGGAGGGTGGGGTGGTGGGAGAGGTCCACAAGCAGAGATACAAGAGAAATGCTTTGGGAGGCTGTCAGTTCCCCCCAAGTCTCCTTCCTAGACACAAGACCAACCCCCAGCCAGCATTTCTGCATCTTGTCTTTTGAAACGCCACAGAAAAAGCAATTTGCAGGCTGATTTTTACACTGAACATTGCAAGGTTGGGTTACTCACTATCCGGTACTGGGCAGTGGTCCTGTCCAACTCCCGGGCCGTCTCCAGGGTACTAATTTGAGCCTCTAGCCGGCCAAGCTTTTCAGCGCTCTGGTGTCGCCCGGCAGAGATCTGCTGCTGAAGTCTGCTGCTCTCAGCCTCGAAATCCGCGTGCTAGAGACGAGACACAGAAACGAGTCAACACCAGCGCCACAAACACACAACTGCCTCGACGGCTTCAGACGTAAGGGGGAGGGAAGCAAAATGATTTTAAGCATTTATTCCTCCCAAAACAAAGTCACAATTCTGTACAGCACGTCTTCAAAACACAGGCACTACTATAGCCTGACTCACGGGCTGGGGAAAAATTATATATACATATGTGCATAAACGCAGATTTAGGAAATACACATACTGTGCTAAAGGTACTCCATTTATAATCACAAGACATTTGTATATGGGGCAGAACATTTTACACATTTAGCACAATTTGCATCTCTGTACTGAAAACATCATCACGTAAATGTTATGTATAACAAAACAAAAAAAACAGAAGCATCTGACAACATATAATAATTAGTGTTCTTAAACTGTAGGTGCTGACAATGATGCTGTTAAAATACCATTAATAAAATTGTTAACTCATTAATTAAAACATTAAAATACATAATTTAAAATATATACACTGCAAATATAATTTTATAAAATAACGGCACTTACCAGTTTCTGGATATGTGCTTCTTTGTCGGATATCTGCTGTTCACTTTTCTTTAACTTCTCCTGATAGTCTTGAACTTGCTGTTCAAGCTTGTTGATCTACACATATTGGAAGGAAGTGAAAATAAACATTACCTATTTAGTATCAGGACAAGCCACTTTTGGTAACACTGTCTCTTCCATTGGCACAGATCCACCAGAAGATGAATTGAAGCACGTAATTTTTGTTTCACACAGCTGGTGTCGGCCGGCAGGACATGAATTTGATCATAAAAGTGCGTCTCATTGTTAATCCCAGATTTAAACACACACATACACACACAGTAGCTTTACATCCGTGGTAGGTGATGGCTGATGGACAAAGCGATGTTATAAAATCCCAGAAAGGAATTAATACAATTGATAGGCAGTTACTTCAAACTTTGCTCATTTAAGAGAATCCTTTGAATGAGAGAACATAAGATTTAATCATTAATAACACACAAATAGACAATTCACCATTACCTGTGCCTCACTTCTTTCTCTGAAGGACCGTGCGGAGTCTGCGTTATATTTCAGCAGCGTCTGGACTTCTGCTACTTTGCTGTTGAGTTTGGATATCTGGAAGATGAAAGCAAGACATCATAAGAGCAGAGCTAGCAAAATAAAAAAACATAGTATAACCATTCTGTTTTCACATTTTTAAGTGATAGTCACAGCAAAATACCTGGAAGAGTCTACAAATTATTGATGTTTTGGCTGGAGCAAGGAAACTTTTGCCTGCTCCATGCTCCAACTTTAAAAAAAAACCTCAAATGAGATGGGAATGTTGGGACGCATTATTTCTGGTTTTGTAGAATTTGACCAGTCTGCATTTTTATGATGTCTATCTTAAACATTTTCCATTTCTAAGTTTTCTGATACAACACAATCCTTCAGAAATTAGAACATTTAATTTTTTCATGTCCACATCTTATAAAAAGGATAGACAAACGGTTATCAAAGCCACTGAACAACCAAGGGTGAAAACCCAGCATTGTACCTGTGTTTCCAGCAGGCTGACGGTGTCACTGTGTTTCGTTCGCGTCTCCAGAAGCTGCGCCCTGGTCTCTTCAACCCTTTGTTCCAAGGCAGACTTCTACAATCACAGAAACAATGCAGAAAAGGTGGCTAATTTACTTACATATCCACAACTTACATGGTTATTCTAACGTTTCAGAGCAAGGAAGGGGTGAGAAGATGTAGCCAAACAGTTCCACATTTATACAATATGATATCCCTTTTCATCCACAATATAACATCCTGGTGACAACCTGACAACCTGCGACGCAGCTCTTCACAAAGCTGTGTGTTCAGCCACAGAAGAGGGCCGCTGCTCAGGCCGTTATTCTCCAGCATTTCTGCCGGTACCTCTTTCAGAAGCTCTTGTAAGTGCTCGTCCTCGGACAGGTTCCCCTCGAGCCGTCTCTCCAGGGACGCCACTCTCTGTTGCAGATGCGTGATCAGCTCGTCCTTCTCTTCTTCAGCGACGGCCACCTGGAGAGGAAAGAGC
This sequence comes from Amia ocellicauda, assembly GCF_036373705.1. Taxonomy (NCBI): domain Eukaryota; kingdom Metazoa; phylum Chordata; class Actinopteri; order Amiiformes; family Amiidae; genus Amia; species Amia ocellicauda. Next base: position 6,808,437 of record NC_089858.1, on the reverse strand, counting down.
TCACCATTTTTAAAAAGCCATGCTGCAGCGTTCCCAGGTACAGACTACACTTTACTATTGGGAAAATGTAAAATGTATGCAGCATGCATTATTTCTGGACATTTCCAAGGCCTGGGGTGATGTGCTGGCTAATCTAATACACTGACCTAGAAGTGATATGGTGCGTCCGAACGCTATTTTAAAGCATAACTAGATCCTCCGATGCACAGAGACGTGTGAACGCAAGATACCGTTAACCCACATTTAATTGTATTAGTTTTGATGTGTATTTTGTGAACCTGACAATAATGCAAACTTCCCTGAGGCACAGAACTCGGTGAATGGGTTCTCAAACACAGTGAGCTCATAAAACCCCCAGAGAGATATTACAGGTGAAAAAGGTTACCTTCTGTTTGTGCTGCTCGTGCCGCAGTTTCAAAGAGTCGTGCTCCTCTTGTAGGGAATTTAAACTCTTCTCCAGCACTGATGCAGTGCTTTGAGCCTGAGAATGACAGAAACCCTTATTAGTGCCGTGTATGGAAGATATAAATAGAAAAAAACCTTCAGATAACTAGCATTTCAGCCCAGCATGAGAACAAGCCGAACTGCAGTCACTGAAAACATTACACAACACAGATTTATAAGGACATCGACTTCTGCTGCATTTATTAATTATATCCGGTTTTCTTTTCTGCATTACCCACTTCTTGTTTCCCTTAATTCCTGGGGGATCATTTTCCCATCAAAATATATGTAATATGTAATTTGCGTTTTTGCCTAAAACATTACACAACCTGGGCATGGCCATTCACAACACTGTGCACACCATGACCAATCTGCCAACACCAGCTCTTGGCATAGTGATGTCAGAGTGACAGAGCCACTGAGCTGTGTGGGGGGGGTGGGTTTCAACCTAAACAAAACCCTTTCTCATCGTTAGGTTTGTGAAAGACCTCTCAGACATCTGACCTTCTGGAAATCCTCTGACACTTGCTGAATAACCGTCTGCAAGTCCTGTCCTCTCTTCTCCAGCTCTGTGATCTTCTTCTCAGCTTCCTCCTTTATCTTGAGCAGCTCCTGCCTTAGGGACCCAAAAATATTCCAGTTGATACAATCCATTACAAATCAACCAGCAGATCACCTTACTGTTTCTGATTCGCCCTAAACTTGATAAAGACTACCAAAACACATTTACACAGTAAAACACAGTAGTTCGGGAGTGGGGTTTCAGATTTCTCTGGGTTTCTTTGCCTATATTGATAAGAGATGCTTGGACACTGGCCTTTGTGTGGAAGTCCTCACCTCTCTGTCAGGTTCTCTGTGTTTTGGGTTTCGCACTGCTGGTGCTGCTCCTCCAGCCGTGTCAGTCTCTCTGCAGTCTGTCGCAGCTCCTCCTGGGTCCGATTCAAGTCCAGGCTGTGTTTCTCCAGCTCCCGCTCTCTCTGGCTCAGGACTTCTTCTTTTCTTATCAACTGCAGAACAAACGGCACACACACACGCTTACGGACAGATGGAGGTGGCCTGGCTAGAAAGTCCCAAAGCCCAGGCAGTAGTATAAAGGCAGTTTTCTCCTCCTGTTTTTACAAGTGGCCCTTTTCATGGCATTTACACTGCTCAAAAAAATTAAGGGAACACTTAAATCACACATCGGATCTCAATGAACGAAATATATTAAAGATCAAAATCTTTACTGTACATTGTATAATTCGTTGAGAACAAAATGACGTAACAACGGTAAATGGAAACCAAAATCAACCGATTGAGGGCTGGATTCAAACTCACACCGAAAATCAAAGTAAACAATTGAAATCACAGGCTGTTCCAACTTGCGTGAATTTCATCACAGCAACTCATAATGTGACTCAGTAGTGTGTATGGCCCCCACGTGCCTGTATGCACTCCCGACAACGTCTGGGCATGCTCCTGATGAGACGGCGGATGGTGTCCTGGGGATCTCCTCCCAGACCTGGATAAGGGCATCAGTGACTTGGCGGTGCTGGATGCACCAATACATAACGTCGCAAAGGTTCTCAATTGGATTCAGGTCTGGGGAACGTAAAGGCCAGTCAATGGCATCAATGCCTTCGTCATCCAGGAACTGCCTACACACTCTGGCCACATGAGGCCGGCATTGTCCAGCACCAGGAGGAACCCAGGGCCCACTGCACCAGCGTAAGGTCTGACGATGGGTCTGAGGATTTCATCCCGGTACCTAACAGCTGTCCAGCCCTGTCCAGCTCTGCTCTTGTATCGGCCCGTCTCTTGGTAACTCCTCCATGCTCTTGAGACACAGTAAACCTTCTTGCGACGGCATGTATGGATGTGCCATCCTGGAGGAGCTGGACAACCTGAATGGGCTGCAGGTACCGCCTCATGCTACCAGTAGTGACAAGGACACTAGCAAAATGCAAAACTAGAGAAGAATCAGTCAGGAAGGATAAGGAGAGCGCAATTGTCTGTGACCACCACCTGTAAAACCATTCCCTTTTTGGGGGTTGTCTTGCTGTTGCCTCTCCAGTGCACCTGTTGTCACTTTCATTTGCACCAAATCAGGTGACACTGATTCACAATTGCTTAGGCTTCCTAACTGGACAGACTGATATCCCTGAAGTTTAATTGACTTGGTGTTATACTGTGAAAATTACGTGTTCCCTTAATTTTTTTGAGCAGTGTATTTTGCCAGCCTCCGCACTACCTTAAAGTCTTTCCTGCTATTATCAAGTCTTTCTGGAGACAATGAAACAAGACTGCAGTAGTACTAGTTTACCCAAAACATTAGAATACACACATACAAAGTGGATGTTCCCTTGTTTTAAACCAATAAAAAGAAATGCATAAAACTAAAAAGGGGGTTGTAAATGCTTAAGCAATTGCACAAATGGATGATTTAAAGCAGGCCCAAATGCCTCGTTAACACCGGATTCATTTTGTGTATCAAAACTAAAGAGACTCATTCAAACCACAGAACAAAAACCTCTTAACACGACACTGATGAATAGCTCTCTCTTATGGCTGTCATGTGGACTGCGCTAACGATGTGGCCGCGGCGGAATCTGCCGACAGCAACGTGTTCTATATTCCATTGTTGTACTGCGTTCATGTACAGACTAGAGAGTATTCCTGAACAGATGTTGTAGGTGCATCACAGCCACACAATGGGATGCTGGTCTTTAACGCATCGTTTGGTCACTCAGTAAAAACACAATGGTCAATGTGCATTACCATGTGTTTCACTTTGGCCAGTTCCTGCTGCTGAAAACCTTCTAGTTCATCCAGGTCATCTCTCTTCTGGAAGAGGGTGAGGCTCTGCTCCATCATCTCCTCCAGGCGTGACGCCAGGGCCTCCTTCTCCTGGTGACGGGACAGGGAGTCTGCTCACATACGCAGCCACAGCTAACGGGCTCACAACACACCCCGAGCAGCGCAACACAGCCCGGACTCCACCGAGCAGCGACCGAGAGTCTGGTTTGTGTTGCTTTACTTGTCTGTGGGTCTCTGTCAGACTCCCAGCGAACAATCAATCAACACACACCCTCCGTGAGCAACATATGCTTTTAGCTTTAAACCATTGTGTTGTTCCAGTATCTCATTTTCTAAGGTTTTCTTTTTATTATGATTGATTTTACTGCATACGTTTCACAGATGGAAGCTGCTGTGGTTTGTTCGTTAGACTGACGAGATGCGAGAAAGCCATTAATTGCAGACCATTGCTTTTGCTCCGTGAGGTAATTGATACCGGGCCTGTTTTACACTAAACCTTTCATGCAATTGCTTACTTTCTGCTATACAACCCTTCCCTTTTCCTTTGATTGAATCTGACCTTATTGTTTTAAACATGGGAATCGACACACGTATGTTTTATGGGTTCCTGGTCTAATTTTAGCCATACATAACATTATTAATGCACAATTTAGAGAATAAATGTAGTTAGATTTTAGTAATGGTTAATGATTTAAAGGCAGTTACAACAGCGAAAAAAAAAATGAAGATTCTTCAATGCTTTTGATTGATAATTTGTTATTCCCATATTAGTTCACATAAATTAAATATTAGCTCATGAATGAAAAAAGGGAGAGGGAAAGGCAGACTTTCCTGTAGAAAATGACTGAATACAGGATGTCAGTTACTGCAAAAACAATGGTGCTGCCATTTTAAATCATGTCAAAAGTGGGTGCGGCTTTACCTGCTCCAACCCTGCCACCTTCACTTTCCATTCCTGCAAAACGAAGAAAGCAAGTTAAGAGAAAACAACCAATACATTGCTTTATTATCCCATCTGCCCCTATACATTTGCTTCATTTTGTTAGCTTGGAGTCTGAATGGATTTCTGCAAGCGTTGCATGATCATGCTTCCTAGAATTGAATCTAAATGATTGAGCATAAACCTCTTCCAACACATTGTAACAAAACCTACCTTTAGTGTGATACCTGTACTGTAAACTTAAATGGAAATAAAGTGGACTCCTTTAAGCTCCCTTGTTTCTTAATAGCCTAATAGGGTTTATCATATCAAATACTGACGCATACCTCAGTTGAATTGCTTCTTATCTAGTAAAGTTATTACCTGATCCTTCTTCTCGAGGGCCAGAGCCATTCCTTCGGCCATCTTCGCTCGGCTGGCCTGGTAGCTCTCATTCTGATCCTGCAATTTCCTCATGGATGCTGAGTACACACACATACAAAAAAAAAAACAGGGGCTGCATTACACTTTTCTTTGTAAAGTACACAGCAAGCAGCCTGACTAGCTGAAGGCCTCCTCTCCAGAGGAATTCACAGGCTCGGCATATCCTCACAACACAGAAAGGCAACAGAATAATGATATCGATCGGTAGGTCAAATGATAAAAATAGAACAGAGTAGCACAAGGAGCATAGACCCTCCTCCCAAGAGTCACTTCCTGATATTCCAGACTTACTCTGCCTCTCTTTATTCAGAGATGTTGAGAATGTAGAGTCTTCCGGGTGTATCAGAGACCCCTTATCCTCCCCCCAATATATATTATACATACATATATACAGCTCTGGAAAAAATTAAGAGACCACTGCAAATTTTACTTTATCAGCATCTCTACATGTATGGCAGCCATTCCATTCAATTCATATTTGTATTTGTAATTTGGGAGAAATGTTGTCAGTAGTTTATAGAATAAAACAAAAATGTTCATTTTACCCAAACACATACCTATAAATAGTAAAACCAGAGAAACTGTTAATTTTGCAGTGGTCTCTATGTTTTCCAGAGCTGTGCATCTCCTCGGTTTAGGCACCATGAAAGCATACAGGTATGGACTGTTTTTCCTACGATTCAAATCAAATGATCAAATCAATTAGTCTGCTCATTTTAGACCCAAAATTTGATCTGGACATGTTATCGAATTAAGAATTAATGATCTTCAAGCAAGGGGTATCTACCATGACTATACCATGTAACCACTGACATGCTTGTTACACAAAAGCTGGGTTTGAAAGAAAAGGCCACAGAACACTTGACGGTCATTTGCCAAGAGATAACCCTTATAAAAGCTTACCATGGTTAATCTGGATGATCAATTTGCAGTTTACCATGTTCATGCTTATAATATGCATTTACTTTGCCACTCCGTTATTCCCCATCATGCATTTCCATTCATCTCTAGGTTTCAACATGCATTCCCCATGATATTGCTGAGCTTTACTACACTTTTACTGTGCAGGGCATACCACTGTAAAGTTTTATAAGGGTTGCAGAAAAAAAGACAAATATGCTCAGCAAAGATATTTCTGTGGCTGCGCTTTCAATTAAGGCACTGGCTGCTGGTATCCCATGAGTCATTGCAAAAAACAATCACCCACTGATTCTGCGACGACCATCCCCACACAGGGTGACCGAAGGCCGTGGTCATTAAAAGCAGACAAACAAATGACAGAAAAAGGGTGGGGGGGGGAAAGGGAAAGAAGGTAAAAAAATAAAACAGTAACAGGAGGAGGAAAATAAAGGTACGTACAATCCTGGTGTTTTTCTAACGCAATTTCGAGCTTCTCCTTCGTCTTCTGCAAAAGCCGAAGCTGCTCAGCGTAGTCTAGTGGGTGGGAGGAGGTAGGGACACACACACACACCGGAAGGGAACAGCAAACACAAAACAAAACAAAAAACACACACAAAAAACAGAACAACAAAGGATAAACATGAGTGGAGAAATGGAAATGATTTTCTGAAATGAGAAAACCATCCCAGTTAAGGTGGTGCCAGGGGGTCTGCTTTCCATTAACCTGTGCATGGGTAACCTGTTTGGAATGACTTGAGGCACAGCCGGCACACTCCGACTGACCTGCATGCCTTCAAAGCCACCTGCTTGTTTTTGCACTGCAAGCCCAGTATGCCTGCTGCCCATCTATTACATTAATAGGAACATTTGATGCAGATGGAACAACCAAGACTCTGAACCTGCAGCTACCAGAGAAGCCACCAGGGGTCGCTCAAATATGTCCACCTTCCTTGGTGACACTCAGCCAATTGCGTTCGGCCCTTATTATCGGTCAATGCCAATAGTGGTACATAAATGTGTCATAAATCTCAGGAAACTTAATGAAACTCAGCAGCATATCTATGTGAGCATGCGCTTCACAAAAGTGCCCTCCGCAATTGCTTTTTTTTTGCAGGGGGCGGAAAATGGGAAAATCACAGGGATACATTAAGCACAATGGAAAGCAGAAGTAAGGACTGTGATTGTGATTAACACCATGGGGGTTATCCTGTAATTTCCATTTCTTCAGACATATTTCAGGTGCATTGATCTTTTAAGATGATGCACTATAGAATAATTGTATATGTGCACTGTTTATTATATATAGGTGTGTGAATGTATGTATATATATGTAGATATGTACTCTTTACATAAAGGACACACAATGAGAGTGACATTTGCATGACCAGCTATAAACTGAATTACATGTCTTCACTTACAATAACAAACAAAACACTGAAGAAAAAGAAAGGACAAAACACCTACCAGATTTTATTAAGACTTGACGATGAAGGCCCAAAGATGGCCCAGTCAACTCAATTGTGTTGTAAAGACTTCAAACTTGGGAAATGTAAACATTCCTAACAACTCTTAAAATATGCACGGTTGTGCGTTGGGGTGGGGCGGGGGAAACTAACAAAAAAAGGGTATTTGTAGAAAATGCAAAGGACAACGTGGATGCACAGAGTGTTCTGCTTTTTTAAGGTGCTTATAATGTAATTTAAACACAGTGTTATTCTGGCAACCTTTATGAAGCGATTCTGCACTGAGGGCCAACATTTACAGTAGTTCTTACCAGATAACTTGGCCTCCAGTTTGCGTATCTGGTCGTTCCTCCTGAGGAGCTGTGAGGAGAGGTCATCTCTGGAGCTGCTTCCATCAGAGGCCTAGAAAACATTTTTTTTTATATAATTTATGGTTTATTAAACACTCAACTTAACCTAGAAACTTGCTGATGTCAAAAGGCAGGGGTTAAGTTGAGTACTTCCTATTAAAAGCAATGAAACTGCATTTTGTTATGCTCCTGCAATTACCAAGATTTAGCAGCTTAATATTTGTTGATTTAAAAATGCATCGAAGATAGGAGTATAGGGAACCCTGTTCTGTATGTTCTGTATACATTCATAAGACACAAAATGTCAGCCATCTTGGTGCTAAAGCAATGTCTGAGTAGGCTGTATGTTTCTGTAAGGTTGTTTGGGGACTACTCTATTCCTTCTGCACCTTCAACAGAGACATCAATAGACAGGTCAGATGAACTTGAAATTCCCAGGAAGAATCAACCACTTTGTTATACAGTGGTCATGGACAGAAAGAAGAAGAATAAAAATAAAATAAAAAAAGAAGTGTTGCCAAGACCTGCTCATCTTGGGGGGGGATGGGGGGTTTGACCCTTTACCAACAAAATATTGCTTAAGGCAATTATTTTAACCGTGTTGTGAGCACCGTTACAGGGAAACAGATGTGTGATGCGTCACCATGCAGTGAAAAACACTGGATTAAAATTACAAAGTTATTCAAAAGTCATGAAGCAACCCACAAGCAAACCACTGGGGAAGACTGTCCTGTGTCGATTCTCCGGCTTTCTCTTCTATCCTGCCCTGGAGCCCGTTACTGAATTAGGATCAGAAATACAGTAACAGCTGTCTAGACTCAGCTAAAATAAAACAAAGCAAACCCAAAACAAAAAAGCATCTCAACATCAAAGTTAGAAAACTGACGTCTGCTGTCGACTCATCACTTCCTTCATCCCATTAAGCTAGCTCAGAAATATTGTAATGTTTAAAATGGATGTTCTGAATACAGAATGAAAATCTGGCTCAAACATCCTTTAACATTGAAACAGCAATCTCCAAGGGCTTTATTGTTTTTCTGTTCACAATAGCACATATTTCTATATGACGGAAGGTTTCATAGGATCTCTGCTGGATATGTAGAGTCTTGCCTTTGAAATTGAGCAACCCACCCGCCTACATACAACACAGTTTTCATCTGATCCCTTTAGTTCTTAGCATCGTGTCAATTCTGTAACGCATATTTTAAGTTTTGCACATTTCAGTACTGTATATCCCTGGCAGTTACACCCAGAGAGCATGGCACTAATGGCCACAAAGTGCGACTAACAGAACCACTAATCCACCCAATCCACCCACCACAGTGTTTGTGGGAGCGTTCGCTTAGAATCACGGATCAGAGCTTGAGGACTATACGTCATTATGGCAGGTTTGGGTTTGTTTTTAGGCTGATAATGGCCGGCGTCCTAGTCATCGATTCTGTGGCAGAGGTGCCAGACTGCAACGATCTCAGAGAAAGGGCTTGGCTGTGACTTTACAGGGTTTTGGAGGACACACGAGTAAATTCACCTATTTATGATAAACACAATAAGGTACAACTGTGTCGCAAAATGCCAGTGCTCTTAAGCAGCGATGTTTGTTTTCACACCCAACTAGGTCATCACATGATGATAAACACTGACATGACCTAAAATAAGACAGCAGTATTGTCCTGAAAGGGAAGTAATGTAGACAAATTCATTGGCATGAGCATTGGTCATGCTCTCATTTTTCTTTTATGTTGTTCTGGGTAAACGAGGGGCAAGGGTTTTCCTATGCGATAGTGTGACATTTTCTTCTCTTTCTCAGATTGTTTTGAATTCAAAGATTTAATCCTAATCTTATTTCAAATTTAAGAAAAATTAGCACAAATGTTAAAAACGAGAGGAGGCCATTTGTTGGCCCATGTTACTAATTTCTTATTGATCCAGATCAGCAGCTTGTATATGCAGGTTTTTTTTAGCCAGACACAGAGACTGTGTGTAAAGACACCTATTTTTAGAGCCAATCACCCACAATTTATTTCCACTTGTGGCCTCAGGTCTGCTCTCATTGTTGAGTTTACAGTAGACCATTGTGTTGAATTTGCTTAGATCCCTCATTAATCTCATTTGTTTGTTCCTTTAGGACCACACTTTACAAAACAAAAATTTAAAAAAAATCTATCAGGCCTTATTCAGCTCTCCTCCACTACTTAATTATATAATTTCTTTCTGTAAGCTGCAATCCTCTTTTTTTTGGCAGAGGACACATCTGTTGTACATTGCACGTTTGAACTTTTGTATGCCATCAAACATGGGTTAACCACCAAATTGTGGTCTCTATTTTGCAATTTTTTTTCTTTTACAGATACACTGCAGCAATACAGACATACACAGACATCTTGAGAGCATTCTGTTAGATCTGGTTTGTAATTCAGTATAAAAGGAAAATAAAGCTTACACCAATTGCTCATGATAGCTGTTGACAACATCTACAAGCAAAAAGATCATCCACGCTCCGTAGAGCAATAATGTCAGTGCTTAGAACTCCCTGGGCTCCTAATTACATTGGAGAATGAGGAACACTTACAGACAAAGGCTTTAAGTGTTGGCCTAACTGAGTCAGTAACAGCTGCATTAGCATTAGTATCCAGGCATCAGCATTTTCTTACATCATCCAAGACACGATTGAATCTCACAGCTCCAGAAGCTAGTTCATTCATCGGCTTTGCAAGTTTTCCATTCTTAAGTGCTGGGTTCACACTTAAATACGACCGCAGGCAAAGTCAGCGTGTGGTGGTTTGCCAGATAGAAGGCCTAGACTACGTGGAAGAATAGGTTTTGCAGAATCTAATTTCCATTTGGACCCACACTGTGATATTGAATGTCCTTACTTGGGTAACTAAAGGTTTACCTTGAAAACTAAACCAGAGCCCAATTAAGACAATACAGCAGTGGTCTCCAGCCGTGGTCCTGGAGAACCCCAGTCCACTTGATCTTTTAGGTAAATTAAAACAACTCAACCGAGGGATTTCTTGATTCAAGAGGCTGAAGGTGTTCAGATGATTGCTCCAATGGTTTCTAAAGGACTGCATTTACCACACAACCTGCTTCATTGTTTTGAATTAAATACTTTCAGGTGTTAAAAAATTGGTGATAGAAGGCTGATCTCCAAAACCTGCTGGATAGGGGCTCTCCAGGACCAGGTTTGGAGACCACTGGAATACAGAGTAGTCCGTAGAAAGACGAGTCAAGCATCTTCTCACTGTCTGTGCCCCATCAAATCCTGGTACCACTCTACCAGGGTAGCATCAACCACGTTTCCACTAGCCATGTTCAGGTGCACCTCCGCGTGGTCAGACTGTAACCGGGCACCTAAAATTTGCTTACAGCACATCCACTCACATTGTCGTGAGGTACACCTGCCCTGGGATGTGAATTACATGAAAGGTCAAAATGCATCCTGGAATTTAGTGTTTAAAACAGGAAGCTGAAATACCTTAAACATTAAAGTGCAATACACTTTGGACTGAAACGTTTTTACGATATCTAACAGATAGTCGTATAGGGTGACCAGATATTCAAAAGCAGAAACAGGGACATACTGAATTATATAACAAATTACAACACTTAAAAATATGATAGTATTTGTTAGAAAATTAAGTGTTGATTTTGAGGTATCTGCAATTTAGTTTTTTTTAGCAGCTCTTTTAAAACATAAATAAATGTGTATTACTTCTCCCAGTCACAACCTATACATGTAGTTTTTTCAGAACAACTCACAAATGTATATATAAATACGGCTACAACACTCTGGGATCCATAACTTACTCAAACAGTTTTTCACAAAATCGGTATTAGCTTTTTTCCCTGTATAACCTACATAAACTTAATCAATGTCAGCAAATAAATTAAATCAAACTTCAATAACATTCGCAGCATCAACTTTTATTTTGTGTGGGATTTGTTTACAAAAGACCAGGTAATTAATGGATCATGCAATAGTTGTATTAATCACTACGTCAAGGTAGAGATGTATTTCTACAGTTGGTAAAGCATCTATACTGGGATTACCATTATGGTAGTAGTAGTATATATATAGTTCGCAGTAATGAAGGTTTACAAATAATTAAAATATTTTCTTAAAAAAAAAAAAAAAAAGTGTAAACAGTGTAAACAGGGGGAAAGCTAAAAACTGGGATATTTAAACTATTTTGAGATAATTTACATGACATTGGGACATTTAATTTAATGCCAGGACATATGGTCATCATAGTCTTTCATGTTTGCCTGTATTTATACCAAAAAGTGAATATTTTGTCACGGCACACTGTATTGCAGTCCTCTATCCAGCAGGATTTTTTGTGATCTTTATAACCTCTTAAATGTCTCACTGCTCCAAGCAATTGATCCTGTGTGGCACTTTCCATTGTATATTAATAACCGCTGAAATGTAATCATCTTCCCAAGGTAAACGCACATATTCCTTCTTGTGAAAAGTCTTGCATCGAGAGCAGCCGCCATTACTGTACTTAGTTTTTGGTCTGATCTCTATTACAAAGCATATAGTTCAACCAGAACGGTGGTGAATTAACTGAATACATCAAAGTCCTATTTCCTAGGCATTGAATTAAGATTTCTCCAGTAGAGAATCAGTGATTAGGATCCTTCAATATCACGTTCATCAGTAAAGAAACACAAACAGGTTGTAGTTACTGATGATTTGACGAGTCCCTTGCTTTTGATTAAGAGAAATGCCAGAGAGAGAACTGAGGTCACAACTATAAGTTTATGTTGAGGACTTGCTCCCCAGTCATAGTAATCTTAAATTGCATTGTTCTTCATTTTAACTTTTGCTGTTAGGTGGTAACAGTGAGACGGACTAACAGGAAGAACAGAAACTAATGACTTCACTAATTGTGTGCTTTGCTTGAAGGCTTCACCTCCATTTGTGAATAGAAAGTCTCAAATGCCATATTTAATCACAGTAACGCCTACTGCAAAACAGGCTGGAAGCTTGTTCATCCATAGTTTTCAGAGAATAAACACTCCACCATTGGGCGAGAGACGCTTTGAATGGGAATGCATGAAACGGCACCACCTTAGCCAAAAGAACAGGTTTTACGGAGGACTCTGACAGTTTTAGAGAAAAACAGCCGAGATGATAGAGGAGACAAACGTCACTATTTTGGCAGATCTAAAATTAGAACGTGTTTAAAAGACACATTCCAACCCAAACAGGAGACATTCTGCACAAAGTTCAGGTGATCTTTCTTAGGTTCAGTCTGACTGTCCCATACTATGTAAATGATTGACATTTTCACTCAACACAGACATGACCTTGCTCACTTTGTCCACCCGTAGTTGACACTCAACACCTGAGTTACATGCTCTGTGAACATTTGACCAGCACAGCACAACAGTTTCCCATTTCAACACTGTCACCATTTTCAACCAGATCAAGATTCTCTGTTTCAATCAGGCCAGTGTTTTATCTAATATTCTATTGATTATGCAGAATGTGGAATCGTTTTTGGAGCAGATTACTATGAAAATAAATAGTTGTCGAGTATCACACTGCCAGGGCAAGGCAAGTCAAGGAGAACATTTTTGCATATTCATATATTTTTAATAAAATAAAATATATATGCAGTCCATTTATTTATCAAATGCATGTCCAGCAGCCATTTTAAATCTCATCTCTTGCAAGTGGAACATTTTTTGTCACTTAAAAGCTCTGGGATTTCTTAGAGAAAATGTATATTATCTGATAACACATCTCCAAATTCTTCGTACAAGCAAATCAAAACATGTATTGATCACATTTTAGGAATCCTTCTCACCGAAGCAACTTTTCCCCCTCAACAGAAGACAAAGCCACACTGAGTTTTTACATATCTCAATCTTAAAACACAAGGTAAACCCAGATCTCACAGTTGAACAGGATTGTCTGTCCCAATTCTGTCAGAAACTATGATTTCTTTTGGAGCTCTTTTAGAAAATCTGAGCTTTTACAGAACCGTATTCTGAAGACCTAGACCTAGATTTATTTTTTCAATTTGATGAAATGGATTAACAACATTCAGGCATTAAAAAAAAGTTATATATACATGTGAATGGAATTAAACAACATACAAACAAGGAGCCTCTGCTTCCACAGATTCATCTGAAAATGTGTTTTACTGACTTTCTTGGTCAGCACGTCACCAGTCAAGTATATTTCCACAAGATATGCCGAGTCATTTTCCTTTAAAGAGATCACTCATTTCCAGCTGTCATAATTCACATGACTTTTCGGCTTCATTAAATGGCTTGGTCTGACTGGGTGTTTTCATCGAAAGTTTTAAATAGTGTTTAGTTGGAGGGGGGTCACCCCACACTTAAACTGTCAGGGTAAAGCTCAGGGGTCAGAGGTCACAATCATAACATCCTCATTTAGAACTGACAGAGTAAAGGCAAAAACTACACCAGAAGTTTATTTTTTGTTGTTGTTGGCCATACAATTTTAAATCACTGAAGGGAGTAACGATTTACAAAAAAATGTAGCAAACATTACAGCTGAGGTAAGTGCTTTAGTGTGAGCATTTATGTTAGAACCCCTGACAAGCCCAGCTTGTTCTGAAATATAATGTACGTTACACATCATGACATAAGTAACGTATCACAAACATTACTGTTTGTGAAGTGCACGGAAATCAGATGATCAATAAGAAAAACACTGTCACAAAGTGGTATATAACTCAGTTGCTGCTGTAGTGATTTCCTGCCCCAGTATACATACATTCCTCATTGTGCCAGACAGAGATTAAACTTAGTTACTATACTCAATGACATATAGTTCTTTATCAATTAATTCCAGCAGTACTTTTTGTCATTTCAAAACTAAATTTACAGACTAAACATACTGAATATAACATAGCAATTTAGATCTTCCAATTACATCACAATTATCAAGGGAATAAATCATTGTCATAGTCATTTTTCTACTTGTGCTGTGTTTTGTATCTGTTGTTTCAGTGTGATTTGCCAATTTAAATACTCATTCTAGCCATGAACACTTAAACAAATTAAATAAAAATGAAGATTGTACAATGCTCTTGCTAGTGTATGCAAGCACAACATACATATGCCCTGGAAAAGGGTGTCTGCCAAGAAATAAATAATAATAATGTTGATTGTGAATACTTCAAAACAGCAGTCCAGTCCATAAATTGTAAATTTGACAAGAGATACAAAAACAAATAGGGAGCGCGCACCAGAATGGTGATTTAATGGTGACGATTGGTCAGCTAGCTACTAATTTTACAAAACTGGTCTGCAGATAATGTTCATTTGAAAAAGCTGCTTTTAAGCTCATGACTGACATTTTTCAATTGTCTTTATTTATAGTGCAGATCAGCAAAGAACAAATTAATATATTCCACTAGAAAATCCTCTTTAATAAGACTGGTTATGACTTAGCTCTTATTGTGTACAGAGGATGCAGAAACCTTACATTGTAATAATTAATGAAAGGTATTTAATTTGCTTGAAATACAAACAGGCATACAGAGAAGTTAAATTGTGTTATTCACTGTAGTCATATACCGAACAGTAATACACTGAACAGTCTTTCATGTCGGGGGAAATTAAGTTTTGCAGTTAATAGGAAACACAAGGAAGACGTGGCATACTGAACAAACTTTAAATCAAGTTGATTCTTTAAACAATGCCACATAAAGTTTAAAACACCACAGATAAAAACCTAAACAAATAAAGTCTGGTCAGCAAAGACTGACTTCATCTTTCACGATGATAACATGACATGGTTTATACAACTGTAATAAAAAAAAAAAAAAACAGGAAAATAATAATCAGCAAACAAGACCAATTAACAGGAAATACCAAACTACTGCAAAACAGAAAATACATTAACCAGACACCTGACCAACCCAACACAACACTAAACAAACTATTGGACAGGCCTCCAAAACAGATCCAACTTTCATTCTCATAGCCCATGTCAATTTTCCATGATTAAGTGTACAAGAGCTCAGATATGAAATACATGTGCAGATACATCCGTCTGAAGGAGACTTCCTGTGAATTCAGTCCCTCACAAACAGTATTACAGCGCACCTCTGAGACAGCACAAAGCAGCTCAACTTCTCCAGACCACAGACACAGTGGAGAAGTGAGTAACTTCGGTAGTCTCGACATAAACAAGCACTTGTAGATATCAGCGGACTAGCAGAACGCCACAAAAGAGATACTTACAAAGTCATCTCCAGAGTCTGCCCCCACAGAGGTGATGGATTCCTTGCTGATGGAGCGGGGGATGCGGCCCCCTGTCCGAGGAGCGGTGGCAGCCTCTTCAGCGATCTTTTTCTTCAGTTTGGCGAACATCCTGGAAGTCCCAGATTGAGCCTCTTCTATAGATGCCCCCACTCCCCCCTGCCAGGTAACTCAGCGTCTCAGGATCAAGGCTCGGCCTGAGGAGTACGGCAAACCCCAATCGCAGTCTGTCCAACGGCAGTGCAGGCAATCATGGCCCCCTGCACAAAACACACAGGTATATGAGCCACTCTCACAGTGTGGTGGAAGATCACAGTCATACAGGGCGTTCATTTTACAGGCAAAACATAATAGTGTTGTTTTTAAATATATAGGGGCTGTTAAGCATGTCTTTGCAGCCAGCCACTGACAATTGTTTCTCTCTTATTCGATGCACACAGCTCAGTCCATATCAGTCGATAGTTGAGTGTCAAAAAGAAAATTGTGATCTGCAAAAACATGTGTATCAGTGACTTTTTGAAAATTAAAATACGGTCACATCCCTATGATTGAAGCAAAAGGAAAGTGCAAATGACAATATGTGCAACAAACATAATCATTTATTCTTTCCACCCCAAGTGAAACAGTGTTCTGGGCAATAAAAGTGTAGAGAGTCTTGTGATTTTAAGCTAGCCATTCACTTACACCTGACTATTGTGCAGAGGATTGGCACAATTCAACACAAACCTCCTGGTACGCACTGCAAACGAAGCACCAACTGAGAGAGACTTTAGACACTGAATGGAGCAGTTCACTGATATCTTTGTGTTGTATGGCAGTAGCCAAATATGTCATGCCAAGGTTAAACAACCTGCCTAACTTGTATGAAAATACTTGGGGTAAATCCACAGCTGACAAAACTGTATCTGTGTTGTGTTGATGGAAAAACCATAGGCAAGGAGAGAGAAGAAAAACAGTGAGGCTTTGTTCAAGTGAATATTAACTGAAACAAAAATATGAAAAGACAAACAAATAAATGAGACAAATATGTGTGTGTGTGTGTGTGTGTGTGTGATAGCTGATGGTAATTTGAGTATATTTAAATTAGGCTATTCTGTTGATTTTAACACTTATCGCATTACATATATGCACATATTGCGCTAATAAAACATGTAAATCCTTTACAGAATGTGCATTACACTCCAATACAACAATCACCTGGAGGTAAAAACACAAATAAGTCCCAGGTTTCAAAAGGCAACCAATAACTGTCCTTTAGACGCTGGAAATATGGACAATATGCTCCAGTTCCCTTTACTGACTTTTTGATTTATTTTATAGCAGTCACTTGAATGAATCCGCTTTCACTTTTGAAGAGCAAACAGTGAAGTGAAAGAAACGCGCAGTACCGCACTGCTCACTCACAACTCACAAGTTACTCACAGAACCCGACCAGCGGACTGACGGACAGGCACACCCAGCCAATCGCCGGCCTGGGACTGCACCAGTGGGCGGGTGTTACAATAGAAACTAATGGCAGAAAAGGCCTAACAGCTGATCGGCTCCAGCAAGGCATCCACGGCCTGAGTTATCCCACAGTATCGCTACAGCGAGAGGCAAAGGGCAACTCTGCAGTGCACCGGCAGCAGAACAGCGGATTTCAACACCGTCCTCTGATACAGCTCATTCTCTGGACCGAAACGGGGTTATAATGGTCCCTGTATCCGACAGCAGCAACACCTGACTAAATCAATTGTAGTAGAACAATTAACATGCACACCCAGACAAGCCTATTTCATTGCCAAGTATACGATGACAGGTGCAAATTCAACACAGGTTTAGCGCCGAGTCGCATTGCACTTTCCATGCCAGTTTAAAACATCCTTAATTGCCGTCTCTGTCCAATTAGCGGCTCTAACAGAATGCCAATTTCAGTGCGCGACTTATTTAATACACACTTTTTGTGACGTCAGCGCTGCCCACAGCCAGCACACACTGCCGCCGCAGCCCCGGTCCAGCGCTAAACCCGGCGCAACTTCTGTCAATGAGAACAAGACTGGGGCAGATCCGTGCGCCGGGGCCATTAAAACAGCCGCACTCGGGCAGCAGAGCCTCCGTTAAAAAGACATCCTGAGCCCGAACAACAAACAAGAAAGCTGGTTCTCTGGCAAGGGGATGGGAGCTCGGGTCGGAATAATGTTGATCAACACAATTACCTTATTAACTCCGAAAACAAAGTGCATTATGGTAGCCGGAATCCATTCTTTTGATTCCCTGAAATAAATAATCAATGCTGGATTTAAAGGTATAATTATTTTCTCTCTCTCTCTCTAACTTCTCTCCTGTGCCTCCGGTCGGTGTATGTGGCTGATGACGTCACCGAACAGCAGGGTAACAGCGTCCCCCCTCATTGGCGCCTGCGCTGATCGGGGGCGGGACGTCGGGTGATTGGCTTCTCCGCACGTCAATCCACGACAGGGTGGCGGATTAACCCGTTCGAGGGTTGAAACCTGCGTTTTTGTGAATCGACTCCACAGTTTTGTTCATTTGTGATCTGATGTGGGAGACCATGCCTGTGACCTTTTAGAATCAAAGACTCTGGAATTTTGAGGCATGAGCCTTTGTAGTTTTGAAGATCCCAACATGTTGTTGTAGCATTTCCAAAGCTTGCATGCAGGGATTTCAGCTCAATATTCAAAGAGACATGTATATGTAATAGGAAAATTAGCCAAGCCAGCACATTAAAAATCTAGACCAATAGTTAGGAGACATGTGTGCAATTCTGTTTCAAAAGCACGGAAACCATTGTAATAGATCTGTGTAAGAGGCAGAAAAAAAAGAAGACATCAGGAAGAAAATTCGGCAAATGCTGTATTTATTCCAAAGAAAAGTACTTCTCAGCATTGCATAAGAACAACCTAGGTTACAGAGATTTTTAAAACATATCATCAAGACAAACCTGACAAGAACCAAATGAGTCCAGACTGATCAAGAGACGCATCATCGGTGTAGCTGACATAACGGACTCTTCACCATTGGATGCTACAGTATTGACCTTATACTTCATGTGTGTAGTGATTGGTTTGCACAGTGCTTTGATATGAGCAGCTTCTGGAAAGGAAGGCTTTAATGAACGAGCCACGCAGAGCTCGGTAACAGTCAGAGCCAGGGTGGACATGTAGACATCTTCTGGGAACAATACTGTAAGGACCCTGTAATGCTTTCAAAATAAATATTTACAATACATATGAATGATACCATATTTGATGTTGTGCTAACAAAAATAAGTGCTAAAAGCGAGGCTGGATTTCTCTACCTCAGTCAAAATCTTTTACAATAGCTCGAATTAATGTAATTAACATCTCCATGATTGAAGAGACTGAGGTCAACTACACTCACAGGACCACAACAAACTGAACATCCACTTCTACATTCACAGAGGTCTGTCTAGCACTCCCTCCCTGTCTAAATGCTGGTTTCCCAGTGCAGTAAAATAGACACAAAGACCAACCATAAGAAGCAATCCAACTTCTAACAGAATTGAGCTGTGATTATTTTGTCTCCTAAATATGGGGGGGATACATTATGGAAAAAAAATACGCAACCTCTTTATGGTGCAGGCCACAGTGTTTGAGGTCACCTCAACATGAGACAATGTGGCTCGAGTGTGCTTAGACATCTGGCAGTCACTACATCAAAGTCCTTTCCTAACCAGTCTTGTCCACAGAAACAGTGCGTTCACAAAGAACCTTGGATGATGAATCTTCTGCCCCTACAGGCTCTCCTTGGGTCTTCAGGTGTTCCTTCACAGCCTCAGTCCATCTGTTTGATCTATGTAGGTGCTAATATAACATTACTGGGAAATGAAGTCTATATTCAATTCAAGCAGGAATTGATTGTCAGCGATTAACTGTGTAACTATACAAGTAACTATCTGAAGTTACATATCTGCACATATGTAAAAAAGATATATGTATATTTTGAATTCATCATGTTATTGCAATGTTAGACGGTAGATTATGAAACTGATTTTCTCTAGGACAGAGCATCAGAAATTAGATGCTTAAAATGGTATACTCTAGATGGATAGAAAAATAATGAATACATTTATTTAATCAGATTGATTTGAGTTTTTCCTTTCTTTAAGCAGGATTAGGCCTAGACCAAATCATAACGATCTCCTGCCTGCAAGTCGTAAGTTACAAAGTTGTACCCAATCATGCTGTAATTTAAAAGTAGGAGAAATAGGATTCTGACAATAAAACCAACCATGATTGGGTACGAGGTTGTAATTAGTGATATGCAGGTAGGTCAATGTTTTGATTTGTTCCAGGCCTTAGTATATGTAACATAAACCGAATATTCCTGTAATTCCTCATTCTTCTGCCAATCTCAAAACAAAATAAATCTAAAGGAGAAAAATATTACATTTAGACATGAGAAAAAAAAATAGAAAGAAAAAACCCACTGAAACTGTATTTGCAGAGAATATTTGTTTCCATTTACAAGAAGTATAGTATAGAGGTACAGAGAATACTTCCACAACCTACAATTCTGGTCAGTTAAAGGGCACTCAAACCTAAGCCTGCATGCCCCAATGGTAATGGAAACACTTTTCTCTCGTCATTAAGCGATGCCGGATAAAGCAGCTACACAGAGGTTAGAAGGATGCAGTGGGGAGCAATCCTCAGTCTCTGGATTCCAAAACACACAACAGGAATCTGTTTTAGTATTTGAGAGCTTATGGAGGTCACTTCCTTTACTTGACTTTGTCGACAACAAGGATACGGCAATGCAGAGTTGGTACTGTTCTACGGGTTTCAAAAGGGGGCAGGAATCCCAGGGTGCAGTAGTTCTGTTTCTTCATTTCCTACAACTTCCAATCATTTGGTTACATTTCAGGGTTTCTTTACAGCTCCAGCTCTATAGGCCTGACGGGACGTCGTTCTCTGGTGTCTTGTTTTTCTCCTTCTGCCGAGCTACTCCAATACATTTACTAGAGTTCTGCAATGTGCAGATTATACACATGTATAAATAGGCCGTAACAAATACTAGTGATTATGAAGTAAATGTAAAGTACCTTTTAAGTGCCTAATGTACTTCTTTCTTTATACTAATATTAATTGAAGATCACACCTTCAATTGCTAACCTTATATATGTCCATCCTGTGCCAGAGACAATTCAGGAAAGTTGTCTGTTGTCTTCCTAATGCCTTCCACAGAAATGTAACATACAAGAAATCGCCATTATTATTATAATTCTTTTTACAAGAGATTGTTAACAGCGGGTTTTAAAAATACAAATTAAGAATTTAAAGCCTGGAAATGCGTCAGTCTTCAGGTGCTACAGTCCTACAGTACAGATACTGAGACATGAGACTAATGAGGAAGCTAAAATTCAGAGCAAGCTGCACAATATATTTGAGATCTATCATTTACTAGTTTAAAAGCATCCAATGATTGCAATAATTTGAGATATGAACTTTAGACAGTACAGATATGAAATCTAATGCACACCAAATGATGTGACTTCATGACATTAAATACTGCCACACACATACATTCCTTTATATAAAACAATCCCTCTTTCTTCCTTAAATATATATATCTTTACACATATTTAAAGAAATTAACTTCTCAAAAGATTGCTTTTGTTTCTGAAAAGGTATGACCCTATATGTAGCAAAATCACTAGATTGTTGTCATAGTAAAATGGACTGAAGATATGCCTGTTTGTACCAATAGCATTCATTTACTACGGTCTCGTGTATCGTCTCCAGCTTATCTGAAAACACAAATCATTCCAAGAAAGGAAAAAAAAGTTATATATACAAAATAAACAAAACGGTCATAGACTTTTATTACTTTTAAACAGCATTCAGTTAAAACATTTGTTTAAAAAGCTTGCATGTTTTGGTTTTATCACATTTCTTAAAAAATAATAAACAACAATAACATCAAATATAATTTGGCAACAAATGGGACACTGCTATACGTGATAAAATACACACACCAGAAAATGGAAGTCATTTATACCATTTAAACTGTAGAACCCCTTAACTTATAAAGAAAGAGTATTCTGGCTGTTCGGTCTCTTTATACCTCTCACTCCCACAACAGTAGGAACCTTTAGAGAAACAAGCTTACTAGAATTATCTCAAAGGGGCAGTTTATAGCATCTCAGTTTGCCTGTTGTTTCATTTCTAACCACATACACACTGTGACCTATGACACACTCTTGTATAGTTGTTTTCTGTTATTCTGCTTCCTATATGCTGGGTTAATTAGCTACAACTACAACTTCAAACAACAAACTGTGCAGATTGATTTCTGCACTTTTTTTCTTCTTACACATTAACTTCATTAATGTTTTTTTTTGTGTGGTCTCTGAACACATGAAATACAAGCACTGAACAACACATCTTAAAAAATATATGATATATGTATGAAATATATACAATTAACTTTATTAATGTGAATGTAATAGAAGGTTGATTGTGATATTAACAGATCATGCGGCTGTCTCTCCGTGCGTCTGCAAAATAGAGAACACGATAAAGAATAATCCAAACATGCTCGGACAGTGCTCCCTTCATAACATACCTTAACATCAACACACGTTCGCTCCAATGCAAAGTATTGATCGTCTCACCCAGTAGTTAATCTCTATCTACCAAGCCAAGACTGTTTTCACAGTGCAATTATTGGTTCATTGGGTTGTAGAAAATGTGTTGCTCTCCAGGAAATGCCAGTCCCCTTGTGACAGAGTGTTGTGAGACCAATAAACTACTTATAAAGATATAAAGAACATCTCATTAAAGTATACTGTATCATTTTTGTAGTTTTCCCCAGTCGTGCCGAGTCTTGCCCAGCCTTTCTGAAGCTGCTTTCACCTTCACACACTATTGTGTCAATCTAGTCTATGGAGAACGCATGGAAAGACTTCACGTAAGAACTGAAACAACAGGAAAAGGCAGATATCATAAAGTGTTCCTCTAAGAGCATAGAACAGGAGTGCACACTGACAGACAGAGCAAGAGTGACACATTCTCCTATTTGCTCTCTGGTTTATTACAACAATTCCACTGTTTCAGCAGTCAGGTCCTTTCCCCTTCAAAATGGCTGCCTCTCGGCCTTGCTCCCAGTGCAGCTGTGCACCGGGGAGAGTGGCCACATGGTCGGCCAGTGAGAGTTTGAGGAGCAATAGCACTGCATTGAAAATCGGAGTAGCCCTCAGTTACGACTCGGCAGTGGTGACTCCTTTGGGACTGAGTCTCATGTAAAAATGGTAAAAAATCTGAAATCTTGGAGAAAAAAAAAAAAAAGGTCATGGTACAATAAACTATTTTTGAAAATATCCTATAAGAAAAGATTAGTAATCGACTAGCAGTCAATTCAAATTGGGCAGTGTCGAGGAAGTCGATATATTCGATGGGCGAATAGTAATATCCGACTCCATACAGGTAAATTAGCAGGTTACCAAAGGAATGTACAAGTACTGCACGGATCTAAAGTAATGCACTCTTTCATTACTACAGTAAAACGTGTCTTTGATCTCCAATAGTGATACGTCCTGAGTTTTAATTTGCAGATTCTGAAATATAATTTGTAATAATCCATGCACTACGATGACCTATTATTACTTTACATCATTTGCAGATTATTTTATGTTCACTTAGGTTATCCTTAATTTTGAAGTTGGCTCTATTGGTACATGAAAGTGTGTTTCTGACAGAAAAAGGTATAATGTAATTAACTGTAAAATTAATGTAGCTATATGCAGCAGTCCTGAAAGAGAAATAAATTAAAAATCCTGCAGACCACTGAACACCATTTGGCAAAATATGAAAGGCTAAATTGATAGTAGAGGGAAATATAATGGGCCCACTTTGTAATTATCCTATTGGGTCCAGTTGTGCTTTGTGAATGACCTCATTAGGTGGGGGGTGATCTAAGAGAACAGTAATAGTACAGTAATATTCCACTCAGAACCCTCTTTCCCCTCTCTGATCGGAAAAAGGATTTTCAGGCCTTTCTGGTGAGACCGGGCGATGCTTTTCAGTCGTGTTTTGTAATCTCTCGTGCCATGCAGCGATTGGTGACTAGCAGCTGAGAGGGCTGCTTTTTTCAGTCACTAAATTGACATCACTAGATCTCAGCTACACAGGTTGACCACAGCAAGCAAATGTGCCAAACTGTTGGGGACAAAGACACATGCCCTCAGCACTGAAGGAAACACAAGTTCAGGCCATAGTTACGTTAAAGTGCAACTGTATTACTAAGTTAAAAAAGAAAGAAAAGGTCTGTAACATCTTCTAAATAGGCCATTTCTGAATAGGAAAAACAACCAAACAAAATGACAACAACGACCAGACGCCCTCTCCGTTCTTTTGGAATGTATAAAGACAGATAGGATTTACACAGCGGCACGCGGCTCCTAAAAACAGGACAAAGACAGCTTTGCGGTTCATTCAGGACCTCTCCGTTAAGACACATTTCAAACAATATTGTTTAGGTTCTTTAACAATAAAAATCCATACATACTAAAGATAAATGCTTGTTGCATCATATTTTGTTCTTTTTTTTTCTTTTAAAAAAGGCTCCATCTTTCTATAATTGTCCACCACACAGGACGAATGAACAGTTATAATCAGCACACCTCACAGTTGACTATACACACTATTCACAGACGTGCTAAAGGGTGGCATGGGCTCCAGAAAAGTGCCGTTTCATATTCAGGGGCTCAACCTCAAGGTGGTCCTTAGTTAGTTGCATGTATTGCTTTGACACTGAAGGTATTGTGAAGGTTGGCGAGTCAGAAACATTTGTAGGCTTCTGTCCTAAGAGAGGGGGATTGTCTTGGGGTCGGGTTCATTGAAACAACACCCACGGCCCTTCAATCCGTTCTCCCCTGTAACCATTTCTCACAGTCGGTCAATAACGAGACCTGGAGTCTCACATGCTCGATGACCCAGCGGCACCGGAAGGATCAAGCAGGAGCACAGCGCCGAACTGGATAACGGTGACGTGTCAAATTGACGAGACACCGATTCAACTGCCCCCAATGGAATTGTTCATGCAGGGCGAAGGAGACATTCAAAACTGCAAACCTCTCATGGGACGGACCTCTAGTTACAAGAAGACAACAGGATTGGAACAAAATGCAGGCTACGAATATCTGTAGAAAACAGCAGTTTAATATACTCATGCAGAACTGTCTCACTGCAGTCTAACGATAAGTCCTGTAAACTTGGCTCACAACCACCTAAACAGGGACACTGTCCTACACCTAGCAAACACAAAGTCTAAATTTTAGACTTAAATGTTGAAAGTTGCCTTCAGGAATGTCACAGGCAGTGTTTTTTTTTTTTTTCTCTCTTTTTTTTTTTTCCTTTTTGAAAAGCCCTCGATAATATATTCTCCTCAAAAACAAATATAGCTGCACCGGTGATGTGCGTGTGTGTGTGTGTGTGTGTGTGTGTGTGTGTGTGTGTGTGTGTATATGCGTGTATCTCTGTGTTTACAACAACGTGCATCTACACAGACACACACACGCACGTCGGAAATCAAGATCCCAGGGACGACCTCTAAAAAACAGAGCGAGAATCATTTAGGGAAAAAAAAAAAAAAAACACGGACCTTTCCAAGAAAAGAAAAAAATAAAAATAATCTGTGGCTTCTTAAACCAAATAATCTTTAAAAGGGAGCCAACTCAATAGTCATCGAGGGTGCTGTCAAAGAACAGGTTCTGCACATCCAGCATGGCGGCCAGTTCCAGGATGTGTTTCTGTACGAGGGGGCTCTCCACTGTGTCCTCCTTGGGAAGCTGGGGGTACGTCTCCGGGAAGCTCCTGGACTCCTGAAAGCAACGAGAACAACGCCTTTCAGACACCTGCCTGCCTGCTTGTGTTCTGAATCTTTCTACTGAGACCCAACTATTGTTTTTTATTTCCTTTTATACCACAGAGATGCTATAATTAAAAAGTCGTGTGTGAAGGGCGTCTCTTATTATTGTATAAGAGATGTCACCTGGTGCGTGAGGACTGCAAAGTGAAGCAGATTTCTTTAATCAAATTGGCAATAAAACGTTCAATGAGGGGATGCTTCCTGTACCAGATGTCATCCGATACGGTTTTTAGTGGAATTTGTTCAGGGTGAGACTTGGAAACACACAACTTTTTTCTTTGTATGGGATGACATTTATACACAAGATAAGAGGTATAGAAATGTTGGGAAATGCTGCTCTGTGATTGGCTGGATTCTCATATATGATTTATAATGGTGTTTATAAACAATCTTCCACAAAACTAGTGGTGGTGCCATGGGGTCTGCAAATAAAACCTTTAGATCTGCAGAAGACGACACATTAAACCCTTTTCTTTGTGTGTGTGCGTCTCCTGTAGTGTTTGAGTGGGGCTCGGTGGCAGTGTGTGTGCGGCGATGGAGCGAGGGGGTGAACAGAAAAGTGTACCCTGAACATCTTGTGCAGCCGCAGCGTCGCCGAGCAAAAGACGAAGCGGATCAACAGCAGCCTCAGGAACTCATCTCCATAAAACTGCAGGAAGGCCTGATCTGAGGAGGCAGACAAAACACAGGCAGGGATTAATTACACCAGCCAGGGCTCTTATTACTGTGTCAGGCGCTCAGCCTCTCTGTGCTAATGACTAACTAGACCATCGCAGGGAGGCTGGTATCAGCACACAGGGGCGGGGCTGTTTACTGTCGCCTAATTACGATACATTACAGAACAAAGACACATTAGGCGGCGTAAGATCTAAGACACTCTCAGGTCATGGCAAGAGATATCTGATATACCTTCGAAGGGAAAGAATAACCCAATAAGAGACACTCATTCAAGAAACGAATGTAGCTCTGAATCTGTGTGTACAAATAGTACAGGAGAAAGGCAGTGACAACAGATGTTTACAAGACTGTGTAAGAAAAGAACAAACAAAAAAAAACATCCCCTGTCCCTCTCTGTGGAGTAAGACAGTGTTGTTTGAAGCCACCTGAGGCCACAATAGTAATTAGCGGGTATCTCACTCCTTAGACACTGATTCAAAATCATTAAACGATTGCAGGCCTCTGCTTATAGATGTGCAATGGAAGCTGGTGTAACAACACGTTCATCTCCATGCTATGCTACTGATGACATATTTTGTAATGTTCACAGATTTGTAAAAAAATATTTTCTTCCCAATTTGTTCACTGCCTGAGGAGGAGCCTGGAAACCTGGGGTTTTTGTGTCAGGTGGTCAAGTGTCACTCTTCCCGGGATATTTTTTGTGTTGTTTTAAACATTTCCATTTGTCTTCGGCAGGTATCTGTCTCTGGTCGTGCATCACGGCAAGTTGATTTTCATTGGCCATAGCGACACAATAATTCTGCCCATTGCTCTGCTGTTTTCCATGCCTTTCTCCTGCTCCTGGGCTGTCCTGCTGGCCGGTTGTGATTTTAGGGGCAGATGGAGTATTAACAAGCTCCTGGGAAGATATCTGGGTCACTCTGTGTGTGGGGTGTTGGGGCAGGGCAGAGGGTGCGGTGCTGCAGTACCTATGGACCGAGAGCGGGTGAGCAGCTGACCGACGTCACGGTACACCTTGCGCAAGTACTCCTGGGATTTGTCCCACAATCCCCTGCGCATGCTGGACAGGCCGCAGATGTACAGGAAGGCCATGAGAGGGTTATAGAGGAAGAGGGTGAAGAGGCTGCCACGCTGAGACTGATCTATGAGAGAGAGAGGGTAAGGAAGCCGTCATAATTTTCTGTTACAATTCAGCCACTACTACTTCCACTTTTTACTTGTCGCCTTCCTGCCCTGTGTGGTATTGTATTCTACAATGCTTTACACACTAAACCATTGTACTGTCGGGCCAGTAAGACACTCTGCAATGACAACACTGGAATTGTCTTTAGTCAGAAGCAGCCAAATTGGGCTTGAGAAAATGATCAAACATGATGAAGAAGAATTCTATCAAAGCAAATATACTGAAGGAGGATAACAGAAAGCTGTTATTTAAAGGATTAAGTAAAAGAAAACACACACACACACACACACACACAAAAACTATTACATATTGAAGACCTATTCTAATATTTGCATAAGACTTCCCTCCCGCTCTCACAATGCTCTTACCCTGCATGCTCTTGGGGTAGGACGTCGGTGAAAGTAAGCAGACCAATGGCTGGCCAAAGAGATTCGTGAAATTCTACAGAAACAAAAGACAAAATAGAAATCAGAGACAGATTCTTAATCTTGTATTTGCCTTCTCTAATTTCCATTTTCCACAAACCAATGGAAGATCAGTATAAGCTCCAGTCTCTGCTTTAGTCTGTCAGACGCAAACGTGAGGCCGTGCCAATGGGAAGTAAGACAAGCCGCTGCAGGATGCAGTGTATGCCATCCACCACAAGAGAGAGCCATTGTAAAAAAGAACAACAACAACAAAGACCCCAGGAGGCAATCCTGCCTAGAATTCATTGAGCGGAGTTGTAAGCCAACTTGTTTTGAAGGTTTTCCAGTTGATCTTAAATAGTATGGGTTTTTGCCAAAGGGGCAGTCATTTACACAGTGATTTGCTTGTTCTTGGTAAATCATATTTAACATTCCCAGCCTTTCCAGACGAAATACCTGAACAGACTTGGAATCTGAAAAACGGCAGCACAGAATGACTCACTGACTAAATATAAAACTGCCAACTTCACTCATAGTCTATAGTTACAAGAGATGTGAGTCCTGTGGATCCAGTTAAATTAGACCATCTAGATATTTCCATCACTGTACTCCCCAGCTTAGGTAAGGGAAATTAAAATCATATACTGTATGTATATAATGTGCAGTATGTTGGCCATATCAATGCTGTTAATAAGTGATTGATTGTTATAAGTGATACATTATTGTTAATAATAATGTTAATAAGGCAGGACCCTGACCTACACATCTACTCTCAAGTGAACTCAAGTGAAGACACACAGCTCACCTTGTACGCCATGCTGTTGGACGAGTCCACAACAATGAACAGAGGCTTCCGGGTGAAGGGGTAGAGGTCACCGGGGTGAAGACTGCGGATCAAGAGCCATTACACACTGCGCACAAGTCAACATATATGTAGCACTTCACACAATCTGCTTTGCCTTCTTATTTAATTACTTTTTGATTTGCATTTCCAAATCAGTCAATAATTTTTCTATTAAATTAACAAAAAGCACATTTTTTTAATAATGGGTACCATCTCAAAGTGCTTCTCACAAGTGACATCACGGCAGAAGACATTATGTAATAGTTTTTGCTTGAGTTATTTGATTCAGCTAAGGCTGGGAGTAAAATAAACCAATCCACAAACCAAACATTCAGAAGAGTCAGTACTAACAGCCAGCGTCCGTTATGGGGTTTGGAATTTGTGCTTTTGTGGGCGTGTTCAACTTATGATTTTACAGGGACTCAAAGGACTCATCAAAGGGTGTGGGGAGTGCCTGCCCATCACTGTATTTGCACATGTTTTAGATATCGGGGAAAGATCAGAAGAGGCCTCCCTCACTCACCAGTGCATCTCTTTATGCGCCTGATTCCTCTTGTGCACCGTCTCTCCGTTCAGCACATCGCGGTTGTTGTTGGTGAGGACCCCTCCAAAATCATAGGGACCTACGCCAGAGAGAGAGAGAGGAAAAAAAAGTAGTGGATGACCCTTGCAGATCACTTGATCATGGGAGATGAAGTTAATATATTCTGTCCTACACAATCTGATGCCTTCCGCCCTGTTCGTCAAGCCCAACCGGAGCGGGGACCGCCCCTTGTACACCTGTGGGGGGTGCTGATGTCACTCACACTGAGCTGTGTGAACACAGTGTGATCTCCAGCAAATCTCGGGGCGCTACAGAATGGGGCTCTGCCTTCCTCTCTTGCGCCTTCAAACCAAACTGAGCACTCTTCCAAACCCACAACACTGCACTGTTAAAACGGCTCTGCACAGGGCAAGCTCCTGCGTAGAGGACAGCATGTTCGGCCAAAACAGACAGAGCATTTCCTAATCCTTCATGTCCCATACAACCAAGAACATTACGTACTTCCCCGCCCCCACTCCCACTCCTTCTGGATATTGAATGATAAAACTGTCTGTAAACCTGGCAGAGGTTTTAGGAGCCTTCATACACCACTCTGTGTATTCTACAAACACAGTAATGTGTGTGTGTAACGGAGCTGGGCCCCAGTGTCTCTGCTGTGTAGTCTGACATCTGTGCAGTGTAAGTCAAAGCCGTGAATGTAGACAGAGGTAAATCCTTAACTTGCCACCAGAGCTTAGGCTAGAGCAATCATGCCAAAAGTATAATTCCGTCATTGATATACTAAATTTGGTCTTAGATACGTAAAATAAGGCAGCACTGCAGGAATCAAGCGACAGGACAAAGATCAAGAAGCGGCTTCTCAGCAGACCTGACCTGTTCATAAAAAACAAGATTAAAAATGAGAATGACTGAAAACAACTGCAATTTTTGTGCTTGTCACATTCTAGACGACCATAACACGTATGTATGTATGCACCGCATAGGCAATGCAGTCTGTAAATCAGGGGTCTCAAATACAATTCATCCAGAAAGCATAGTCTGGCTTTCTTTCCAAGTTCCCAGTTACTTAAGTTCTCGGATTGATCCTCATTTCACAGAATTACTATTTCACAGTTATTCCAAGGCTGCAAATTATTTTGGCAACTTTTAAAAATTAGAAATCCTTTAACCCATCAAGACATTTTAAATATGTCTAAATTGTCAAATAACCAGAATCCATTAAGTAATTGAGGGCTTCAGCTGGAATTAAGACCATTAGACACTGTGGCCCTCCTGGCCCAAACTTGCTGTAAAATAATATCATGCAAAAAAACAACAATATTTTGACACCCCTATTCTTGCCAGATTTTGAGAGGGCTCAAAAGTCCAAGACATCATTAAAGAGACACAAAACAATAAAAGCAGAGAGCTGGACGGAGTTTGTTTCCTCTTCACTGTCATGCAGCTTCATATCTCACATTATGTCTCCCTGTCATTGTTTCAGTGTAGATTGTTAATTTGCCACTGTACCTGATGTCACACAAAACAGCTGACAGCAGAGATGCCACACTCCAGTCTTTGAGGGCCACAGGGTCCAACTCCTGGTTAATTAGTCCAACTTCAGCCCAAATTTATTTAGTAAAGTAGCCTTCGAGGAACTGCAATTGATGCCCCTTGTTTAACATGCTCTACTGGCCATTCTGCATCAGCTGATTTCTCTTCTTATGCTACATGCACATGCCTGGCACCGAGCTGTGGAAAGCCTTTATAGTGGCAATCTTTTCTCAAATAGTATTCATGAAGAAATGGCCAAATAATGCACTTGCTCGTTCATTCCACCAACCAACACCATTCAACCGATTTTGCAGTGCACCATGGGACTTCAGCTAATGACACAGCCTGGATACAAACTCGCCATCTCTGGACAACAGGGTCCAAGCTGCAGTCTGAGAGGAGACCTTTAAAAGGATGATACACACAGTTGCCTATGTGATTTTTAAGCTTCTTGATCATCATGTGTGCAAGACGGAAAATGCACTGCTTCAGGCTGCCCTTCTATTTCCTTTTTAGTTAAAACAAACAATTGCATTTGTCTTTGTTCATTGCACACTGCAAATAAAAAGCTGAAGTGTGTTGGAGGCTCTCTCTGGGGGCTGAAACAATGTCCTCGTTATTTCATAAGAGGAAATCAATAGACTTTAAGCATCAGATGAATCAATACAATGCAGGACAGAAAGCTGTTTATCTAATGTAAGGAAGAAAGGACTATTGATTTGGGGGAAATTAAATTTCCAAAACAGAGAAACTGCAACACATTTATACTTAAGCAAACTGCCAGCTTGGCCTGACAGAAGGGTGGTCAGGAGGCAGGTTCTATTAACCATGAGAGCAGGAATAGGATGGATTTCTTCTTTAATATATCAAGGAGCTAAAGTTGGGATTTATCTCTCTCTGCATGAAGCTGAGTGTCTAAACAAATGCTTTTCGTCTTTTAAGATTGGGGGGGGGGAACAATTTTGCTTCATATCAGGCCAAAGTTATTCCCGAAGTGCCAAACACAAATGAACTCCCAGCACGATTCTCATTAGCACTTGTAATGAAAAGCAACTCTTCCATTAAATTGCGCACATTAAAGTGATACAGGCACTTCAATACATTTCATGATGGGGTGAGAGGCGTTGTGCTACTCGGAAAGAAAACTGTACTGTAGCAAAGCGGCTGGAAGGCAAAGTTTTTATGCATCAGCTTGCGGAAGCAAAATTAAAATTCGAAAGCAGCTCAACGTGCATGGGAACAGGAAAGTGGGGGAGAAGCTGATGCAGTCAGTTGAAATGTTAGGAGAGTCCATCAAGACAGAACAATTGAGCTTCCTAACATTTCATATAATTTCGCAAAAAAAAAAAAAACTGAAGCCATTCTCCAACTACTCAAGCATCTCACTAGCAGGGCTTGACCAGTGACTCTGAGGGACGATGTGGGTGGACGGGTCACAGCAGAAAGGTTACAGTAAGACAATATGACTGAAAACAGGACTGCATTTAAATTTAAAATAAAAACATCAAGAGAAATCAGTAAAAGAAAGCAAATGTTCTCATTATCAGTTAATCAATAAATGCTTATTACCTATGCATCTAATAACTGTCGTACTAGATACAGAGTCAAGAAGTAGTTACATTTCAACCCTTCTTGCTATTTGTGGGCTCTCCGTAGCCTGCAAACTTCT
Source organism: Amia ocellicauda (assembly GCF_036373705.1). NCBI lineage: Eukaryota > Metazoa > Chordata > Actinopteri > Amiiformes > Amiidae > Amia > Amia ocellicauda. Next base: position 6,776,125 of record NC_089858.1, on the reverse strand, counting down.
GAGTAAAAGGGAAGCACTTTGACAACAAAGGCGAAGAGCTCTTTCTTATCTGGTACTTTTTGAAATGCTGTTATAACAAAAGCACTGTTTACACTTCTGAGGCACTCGATCGTGTGACTATATAATCTTAAACCACGGTGTATCCTGGACTGTGCCAAGTGAATTCGCCAGCGATTGGGCGTGAACACAGACAGGGAACTGCAGTATCTTTAACAGGAAGTAGATGGATTATACTTATTATTAGGCATGCTTCAAAATGTGAACAATTATAAAAGGAGGCAATAAAGCAGAACAATGTTTCACAAGTACATGTATTTTAGTAGTAGTGTATGTTCTGCAGGAAAACAATTGCATGACAGGTCCAAGTTAAATCCTGAATCACTAATAACGAACTTGGCTCCAAATCCAGCTGCCTATCAGATTTCGTTTTTGTGTAATGCACCTGGTTGTGGTATTGAAATGACTTACAGGCTCACTGTATTGTTAATATAGGTTTATATAACTGCTCCGCAAAGCCCTGTGGAGTTGCAGCTCTGTGGGGGGACAACTGTTCTCCATGTGACATTCCCATACAACAATCCTCTAGCCCGTTGTTATAAAAACAATACGGCTGCATTTAGCACAGGATATGAGTATAGTTTTGTACATAAAACATATATAGATTAATAAGGTTTTTTTCAGTACACAATGTGTAAAAAGTAATTTCAGTCAGTTGCAGTTCTGTGAGTGTAGTGAAGACCGGTGGTCACATAGAGACAGGCCTCGGAAAACCTCACTGTCCTGGCAAACGACTCCGCTCTGGTTACCGTGACAGAGTAGCAGAAAATATTCACTGGAGACGGCTTTCCATTTCTCTGACTATAATAAAAACAGCTGTCAGTCTTCTGTGATATACATTTGTAAAGGTTCGTAAAACAACAAAAAACTAGAGTCCCTGTAGACTCTGCTGAAACAACACAACCTATATAGTGCATTGTGTTGTCATATGAAGTCCATGCTAAAGCAATACTTCGAGCTCTTTAAAGAAACAAAGGAAACAATCACTGAATCTCTCCTCCTGTCTTCACCAATAATGGAGTATTTCCACCTGCACCACAAGCACAGGACAAGTTGGTGAGCATCACTGTAAATCTCTTTTCTTACTAGCTGGCAACTGGAAACAACATTTTCACTTCCATCTTAGTTTTGCACACTTTTACACACACACACACACAGTATTTCTCTCTCTTTTCCACATGTTTATCGAAGAAGAAAATACTTTGCCAATTGCACTGAGTACCCAACATTTTTTTTTCCTGGTAAAACAATTATTTCATCTGACTACTATTTTTGTTCTGGATCCAGCTTTCTTTATAATATCTTTGTGGGTTTCTGAAATGTCTCCAAATTAGAAACGTAACACTATTAATACCTTAGCGGTTGCAAACTGCAGTTAAAAACCTGTCCAGGAAAACACAAACAGCTGTACCTGGGTTCCTCAATAATGCAAACACAAAGAGTGTGTGTGAATAGTTGTCTCTGACCCCAGGCTTGCTTGCCCTATTCCCTAAGCCCTGCTGGCCTGTCCCTCTGCGAGACCCTAGTTCAAGCCCTGCCGGTGAAGGGGCAGCATTCCTCAAATGTACCTTCATAATCTGAGCGACCTGTGGGGAAGACTCCAGTGGCTGAGAGGTAGATGAGCAGCACGCTGTTGGCCGGGAGCTCCTGAAAACACAGACAAGAGCAGACTGCTTAAAACCCACAGGACACACACAATAAATCCACAGGTACTAACTATGATTTGGGACAGTGGTGAAATCTGGCCCACCAGCATAGTAGAAAGCTTTCAATTGAGACATGTGTTTGCATCATTATAAACCATGAGAGAAGTGAGCTTCTGTATGTGAAAACATACAGGAGACACTTCTTCACACAGAGAGTTGTTACAATTTGCAACAAACTCCCCAACTTTCTTATGTTCTTATGTTCTTAATAAAGGTCTCCCTAAGGATGCTCGTTTTCGATTTGTCTTCGAGAAGATAAAGGAAAATTAACAGGCAGAGCTCCTTCGTATCCACTGATCAACCGAATGGAGATCAAAGACCCGAGGAGCTCCTGGAGAACAGCCCCCCCGATGTACGACGGCACCGTTCAGCTTCAGCTGCCGCCGTAGTGTTTGGTACAGATCAATACAATTCAAGAAACTTCATTTCTCACAAAGTCTTTCTTTGAAGCCATTTTGTTGCGTGGTTTTCATTTTAGCTCACAGGTACTGTAAAACCGAACAACATAGATCTTTCTGTTGTATGTGTGTTTTTCTGAATCCTCTTCATGACTGCAAGCAATTTCACTTCCACAAAGATGTCTGGATATTACAAACCAATCAGACCGTTTATATTAATATCTATGTAACACAAATATATTTATATAGAGATATGGGCAATCTTTGCTCATTATTTGACAACATGGCCATTTGGTAAGTGTTGGCTTTACTTGACTGGACACAGACATAACAAGAATTCACAGTAATCTCTTGTGCTGAAGCAGGGTTGAGATTTTCCACTGCTGCTGCCTACACTGTGTCTACTGTGAAAGCAATGCTTGTGCCAGGCAGGCCTGAGAGAAACTCCCTGCAGGATCCCCCAGCATGCTCCTGTGTGTGACAGGGACAGGGACACACTGCCTCAGCACTGAGCCGCGGCTCCTGAGCCGTGTGTGTGCAGATGTATGGGAGCAGGGAAGAGCCAGGCTGCCATCAGACCTTGAAGGAGGCGGACAGGAATGTGTAGAGCTGGCTGAAGGTGGGTTTGTACAGCAGGTACTTGTGGGGGTTCTCTCTCTTGGCAGGCTTCTCGGTCGTTTCCTGCAGAAACAAAACACAACCCACAGAAATCCTGAGTGAAGGCCCAGAACCCCTGGAGAACAGTGCTTCCCTCATGCTCTGGCACATCAGCCGTTAACACAGTATTGCTCTTCCAAGTGAAAAGCTTGCAGTGTGTGGACTCTTTTATAATACTTGCACAAGGCAATTCCCACTGTGACAAAAGAAAAGGAGGAGTTTATAACTGAACATGAGGTTTACAGGTGATTGGTGCTTGTTTTTGGTTCTGTAATAATTTCAGTCCAATACGTCTTCTGACAGAAACTGCAATAATATTTATAAATAATGCCATTTGCAGTGAACATCCAGAAGAAATGGAAAAATCTATTTTGTCTTGAACGTGAGCCAAGGATATTGAAGTCATTGCCAACTTATCTCAGGGAAGTAGATGTACTCGGGGAACAGCCGTAACCAATTAACACACAATCTAAAATTTTCCATTGCCCTCTTCCAAATCAGACCTGTCAGTTTCTCAGAACATTTCGGTGTGCACACCCAAAACCGGTTAAATGAATGAACAAAACACATACAGAAATACATTTTTCAAAGGCCTCAAACCACACAGAAATCTAATTTATAATCCCACACTGGCATTCGACGCAATATGGGCATAAACGTTTTGTTTCAGCGACAACACATTTAGACAATCCAAAAATGATGCAGTGCATAATAAACAGAAACTATATATATAGATAGATAGATAGATATAGATATACACCGATCAGCCATAACATTATGACCACCTGCCTAATATTGTGTAGGTCCCATTTTCCCGCCAAAACAGCCCTGACCCGTCGAGGCATGGACTCCACTAGATCTCTGAAGGTGTGCTGTGGTATCTGGCACCAAGACGTTGGCAGCAGATCCTTTAAGTCCTGTAAGTTGTGAGGTGGGGCCTCCATGAATCGGACTTGTTTGTCCAGCACATCCCACAGATGCTCGATTGGATTGAGATCTGGGGAATTTGGAGGCCAAGTCAACACCTTGAACTCGTGATTCATCAGACCAGGCCACCTTCTTCCGTTGCTCCGTGGTCCAGTTCTAATGCTGACGTGCCCATTGTAGGCGCTTTCGGCAGTGGACAGGGGTCAGCATGGGCACCCTGACTGGTCTGCAGCTACGCAGCCCCATACGCAACAAACTGCGATGCACTGTGTGTTCTGACACCTTTCTATCAGAACCAGCATTCACTTTTTCAGCAATTTGAGCTACAGTAGCTCATCTGTTGGATCGGACCACACGGGCCAGCCTTCGCTCCACACGTGCATCAGTGAACCTTGGCCGCCCATGACCCTGTCGCCGGTTCACCGCTTTTCCTTCCTTGAACCACTTTTGATAGGTACTGACCACTGCAGACCGGGAACACCCCACAAGAGCTGCAGTTTTGGAGATGCTCTGACCCAGTCGTCTAGCCATCACAATTTGGCCCTTGCCAAAGTCGCTCAGATCCTTACGCTTGCCCATTTTTCCTGCTTCTAACACATCAACTTTGAGGACAAAATGTTCACTTGCTACCTAATATATCCCACCCACTGAGAAGTGCCATGATAAAGAGATTATCAATGTTATTCACTTCACCTGTCAGTGGTCATAATGTTATGGCTGATCGGTGTATATATAAATCTTAAATACTTAGCTAATTTAAATGGCTGCTCCATGCTAATTAACTATCACAATACCAGATATATGTTGTATGCAAGAGGGAAGCTTTTTAGAAGCCGGATGATCCAGAAATCCAATAAAAGCCCCGGGCTCAGCATCTACATCTCCGTGAATGAGCTATAATTAGAGTGTTAGACTCCACATTACTTCAATAGAGTTTGCAAGTTCATTGTCTTAATGGCTTTGCATTACTTGAAGTTCACCAAAACAGAACACAAAGATTCATCCGTTGTTCACTTGGATTGAATAAGAGCCTTTCTTCCAGCATTACAAATTAAGCCAGTGACATTGAATGCTGACATTGAGTGCAAGACTAGGGTAGTGTGCAGCACTATTAGGCTACTGGAGCTCTGAAAAGCAATGGAGAGCCATTACTAGCCTACAACTAGCCTCAATAGTGCAGTAAGTTGTGTGTGAATCAATCATTGCCTTTGGGTCAGGGCGGTCCACTCACCAGAGTCCCTGGCTTGTTCATCTGTGCGGCCAGGTTCACCGGCTCCCTCTCCAGGGCTTGGAGCATCCGAAACATGTCGATGGTCAACTCACTGAACTTCACCTGCCACACAGAGACGCACAGTCACACCGTCAGCACACTGCCTGCACTGTCCCTGCCCCGTCTCCGAAACTGAACTGAGCAATATCAAATTACACTACAAACTGCTAGGGGGTTTTGTAAGAGGGGGGAAGAGCGGAAAAGGTTAAGACTGATGACAGATGTCCAAACCCTGCTGACACAGCTTGTTCTACTTTATGGGACTCATAAGTTCTGTCATTGCAGGTAAGCAGACAAGTTTGCCGCTCATACTACACTTCTACTAGATGACTTAAGTAATTTGTTTGAAGTTACAGATCAAGGCCATACGGACCAACTGAAGGACAGTGCTTTTTCTTTAATCTTCAAGGATAATCTAATCTTTTGATCTATTACTGCAGCGTCTATATTTAGAAGCTCTTTGAGAATGTTGAACTGAAGGAGCAGTTCGTATAGACAGCACTTTTGGCGAGAAACAATTCTTAAGACTTAAATTTGCTGCTTGTTTAAAAGCACAAAAATAGGCACTTTCAAATATATAAGCCATGTCAAATTCAGGTGTCAGTTCCCACCTCTGTTCTGCAGATGGCACCTTTTGTAAAACCACTGACCTTGACTAGCCTACTCTCTTAATAAGTGTTAAACGAGGAATTACAAATACTGCCCTCTGCATCGAGGCAGAGATAATGGGAGGTTGACTGAACAATTGATTGATCAAGGGCTTTCCTGATTATTAAATCAAGGAGGCTGCCAAACAGGAATGCGTCTCCTGCTTCTGCTGGAGCTGCTGCCAGGTGGAGGTCAGAGGTGTAGGTTGGAGGTGATCTCAGCTCTACCTGCACTTCACAGGGTTATCAACACTTGAACGCATAACACAATGCTGAATCAGAATGAATTGTTAAATTTGAAATGTAAAGGATAACACTGGACTTAAAGGCTCATGGGAAAAAAACACCATGTGTCTACAACTGTTATAATAATATTAACTCCAGTGCAGTCACTTACAAGATGTCAACTTTCTTCACAATCTTGAGATGCTGCTTAAATTACTCTCTGCCATCACAAACACCTTTTACCGTTAAGGCGTTTTGGAAGGCGATACCTATGTTAAGCTAATGAGATAAAGAATAAAAAAAATGAATGTTGAAGAGCTGGTGGAAGGATTAATTAGGCTCTGTTTCCTTGGGGTCTTGTTGAAGGAGACAGAGCAGTGAGATAGCTGGCACGCTGTGTTCGTTCTGGGAGTCAGCAGGAACCGTTGGAAACACCTTGTGGATAATGAGTTCATTTTCAGTGTTGTTAGGAAGGTAAATAAATAAAAAGTCAACACTAACAACATGCATCAGCAAGGGTAGAGCTCTGTGTAATTAGCATGGTGCTGTCCTTCTAGATGAAATAGGTTTTGTGACGCAAGAATGGGATTTCATAAGAGACTCATTAAACCCCTTTAATTACATTTCGTCGTAATGTGCGCGGCAAATGAGAGAATTTGCCAGAAAACGGTGTTTGAACAGACTTCTCCAAGAGGATCGCCAGTAAGTGTGAAGTGAAAAAGAGTGACGCATGGTGCCCTACAGGAGAGTCCCTGCAGGCAGAACTCAGTCTGACATAGACATGTTTCTCCTTCACATTTCATCACATTTGACTTCTTGAAGCCTTTTCAAAAGACTGCTCTTTCCAAGAAAAGTTGTTTCAGACCGTGGATAAACTGAGCAGAAGCCCCGGAGAAGCCCCGTGAAAGCACACAACAGCATATGGAACAAGTCAGAATTAGCTAAATAGGAAACCAAAGATGGTATACACTGTCTTTCACGTGGTATTCCCAGGACAGGATGAAATAAGAACACAATCCGTGGGGTGTAAGCTGAACCATGATTTGATCCTCAGTTAATAGCCAGTCCTGGCTGGGGACCCACACTTGCTGGAAACCTGCCTTCAATGTCTTAGGGAGAGAAGAAATCCCTTAAGATGAATTCCCTTTACTGTTCCACAGAGTGAATGCACAGTGACTGGCTGGCTCCGGGCTTCAGACCCCAGTAGGCTGCTGTGTATTGCCAGCGTGCCCTGTAGGTGGAGGGAATCAGGCTCCCAATGGGGCAGCAGAATTTCCGCACGGACCAAACTCACAGCAAATCACTGCAGCAGAGACGTACCTGGTTGGTGCAGTTGCCGATGATGAGGGCGTCCGCCAGGGTGAGCTGACCCACAATCATGCCCTGTTCCAGTTGTGGCACGCCCCCTTCCTGCAGTCTGTTGGATGTAATGACCACAGTGTTGTCGTCGTTCAGCACCATCACTGGGTCAGCCTGCCAAACACAGCCAACACAGACTGCTTAGCACAAGAAGCCAGTTGTACACAGAAAGCTACAAAGCATCACTCAGTGGAAAAAAAGTGTTCACATTGTCTTAGTCTGCTATTAATGGATCTTTGCATAAAATGGGTTACATCGTTACTTTTATTGCCCCAGGGATGACTTACAGCCGTTTTAGGTATTCCAACCAACATTGATTTTAAATAGTTTCAGTCAGTTTTGCCCATTTGTATTTCAGCTCCAGCAAATTCCATTCCGTTTATAATTTTTTTCACATGACTGGTTTATTCTCTCTGATCCGTTTTCTCCATTTCTCTCTATTTTCCTTCCCATTCCCCTACAGAATACTGACATTTTTTAATAAATCTCCAAACAGGCTTTTCCCCAATAGTCACCCTGTAACTAATCCTGATCCGGGGTCACTCATTCATTTAGGTCTGCTGAACTGCGACAGATAAAGTGCTGCAAACGCGAAACAAAACTATTCTGAATTCGAAATGCCTGTAAACGTCACAATCAGGTTTGCTAACAAATCAGGCATGTCTCCTCCCCACCCCCCCCCCCCCGCCCCAACCACCCCACATAAAAGGCTTAGTTATCTGTGCCGCACAGTTCTGCAGACTCCACATTGACTAACCCCTCAGTGCCTGTGCAGTACATCACTGTCGCAGCCTCGCACTCGGGCGCTCTACACAAAAGCATGACGTTGCCATAGATACGGGGTACAAAATGCAACTTGGAATTGTCTCCGTTTCATTCTTTAACCACTACATAATGACAATGGTGTGTGTGTGTGTGTGTGTGTGTGTGTGTGGGGGGCATTCTCGTCAGTTTATTTACTTATGTATCGATGTGTATAATTAATATCACTTTTGTATTTTCCCATTCTATTCCCCTCTTGCAGTCACTTGTCATTATGCATCCCCATATGGTATTACACCCCTCCCCTGAACTCGAAGACAATCTTGTGCCGAATCAGGCTGAAGTGAAGCAGAATATAAGGAAGAGGAACCGAAGGGTCAGCCTACAGTATACAGCTCCACTGCCCCCGGCCTCACTGTCTAGCAACGACAACACAGATAAACAGTTTGATACCAAACTGAAAACATATTGTTAGGCCAACATCAGCACTGATGCTCCGGCAGCCCAGACAGAGACACTGGGATCTACCTCAGAAACGAAAGGAGTCATTGCTGAGCTCCCGATTCTTTACAACTTCACAGAGGAATGAAGGCACTGCTTGATTCTGTGCAGATTCAGTAATTAATAAACACAACGGTTGTACCGTACGCTTCTCCCATTTGAAACTGAATGAAGCTCCGCAATAAGACCTACTAGGATGTTCCTCCATTGGACAGTGTGGTGGGGTCGTCACAGGCGCTCACCTCAACAAAGGCCGCTACCTCTTGTAGCACCAGATTCCACTCCAGCTGGTCCTCCGTGTTGAAGCGATGAGTGTAGTCTTCGATCTCATCCGACAACTCCTGCACAACACACAATCACCGCCAGTGTCAGCGAGCGCTTAATGCACGAAACTCAAGTAAAGCCTTGATCTATTAGGAACGTTAATGGGTCCAATCCAGCCAAGAGTGATAATAATGATTACAGAAGTAGGAGCAATATAGGTTTGTTCTGACAACTTTGACAGGCTGCTTAAAGTTGACTGTGAACTGAGGGGAGAATGATGTGAGAATTATAACCAAGCGGACACCCTACCTTGACCAGATCTTTCACCAGATCCATCTTGTTGAGCAGCAGGCAGACCACGATGTAGCGCGCATAGTAACGCAGCTTCTTGACCACCAGTTCAGGCCTATGAAACGCACACAGAGGTGACGTAAAACAGGTGGCAGGAATCTGAAAGGAGTTCTCCACACACGGTTCCAGACATGGTCATAGATGCAAGTCCAACACGGTCAACATCCTTGTAAGTTGCAAAGAGAAATGTCTCGAAGTCATATGAACTCTCCCTTCCAATGTCATGCGATTGTTTGACTCTCCTACCAGTCATGACAATGCAGTACCAACAGTAACCAGACGTCTCCTAACACACAGTGCCTTACCTATCTTCTTTGTTGACTTGGGAGTAGTAGGACCTCTGGCGTATTGCAGAGTAGAAGGAAAAAGCTTCATTCAAGTAGCTGGTTTCAGATGTACGTAGGCTGTACGATCACAAAACACAGCAATTAAGACAAATAATTACAAATGTATGGATTTCCAATTTTAGGTGCCATCTGCAAACATTTTTAAATCTACATAAAAACACACAAATAATTCTCAGTATTATTATTATTATTTTGTAAATGTTGTAAACCAATATAAATATCTCCTTGTTTGGATATACATTGAATTCGTGCTGTGTTCCTTAGTTTTAAAAGCATAGTTTTAAAAAACATGTTAATGTTCTGTTCCGATGTATTTTATTCGGATTATCCATTCAACATTAAATTAATTAATTAAAAGCATCTCATTATTCTACTGCTTTCGTGACTGTCAATAAGAAAAGGTCATCATAAGCACTTCTTAATTCAGTCTGTAAAGATGTTACAAAGTGGGAATCGCATGAATCATATAAATTCTACCATGAACTGCCAACTGTCAGTCATTCAAAATTGTTTTTTGCCTGCAATACTGTGATAAATGAGTTAGCATCACACTCCTGCAGTTCAATGCTCCCAGAGCTCCTGGGATGTGTGGTTTTAATAACAGGACTCTTTCTGTGAATGGATTTCAAGCAGTGACTTACTAGTAGTGATAGTAGAGCTGCCCAATTTTGGAGGCCACTTCCCCAATCTGCCATCTCTTCAACCCGTATCGGTTGTCCAGCACCTGTCTGTTTAGGAACAACAAGTAGATCATCTCCTGTGCCCTTTCAGCCAGGACATTTCAAATAATAGTCTAAATAAATAAATAAAAGTCTGCCTGTTTGACTTGTCATCCAAGTTATTTCAGACTGCCACCCCCACAATGATACTGTATTATATGCATTGCTATGTAACACAAGATAACTGAAATTATAGTTGGTACTACTTGAAAAGTCCTAATAGTTTAATTGGCTTTTTTTGTGTTCCATAATTTTTCCATTGTGTTGTGTTTTGTGAGACATTTTCTGATGTTTTCTTATTTTGTTAACTAAACGTTCCAGAACAAAAGCTTCTAAAAAATACTACTCAGAAGGAAATTAAATTAGTATTAAACTGCAGTGACACAATACACTCTCTCATTCCCTCATATTCTGCTGTTTATATTGCAATGGTCAGAGACACACCCACTCCCTCTTTGTTCAATAATTGAAAGCCAAAACACAGTTCAGTAACTATCCAGGTCTAGAACATGTCAAACAATACATTTTAAACTAACTCTATTATTACAATGAAGGGCTTTTTTAAATAAGTGTCAGTATCAGAAAATGACAATAATGTATATTAAAACAAACTGCAATCGAAAAATAAGATCTTTGCTGAGAATCTGGAGAGACTCAAGTGAAGACTTCGATATCAGATACCTGGCAGTTACAATCGTGTCTGGAAATGCAGTGTGAGTAAGTCCAAAAACCGAAGACATTTCATTATGCCCACGGAGAGTGGTTTGCTAGAGGCATGAACCTTTCCACATCCATTTGATGATGTTCTTGGATCAATACACTATTGACGTGAGTGGCTGTGTAGCATCCAGCTCGTCAGAAGCTTCTCTTCCCCTCTGTGTGCACATGAGCATTTTTGCCCCTCTGTTGGACTACTGTGCATGGAAATACATGTGCCGTAAAATGGAAAAGATCCAGCATTACAACACATTAAAAAAACAAAACAGATGTTCTCCATTTCACAAAGATGTTTCTTTCAGGCGGGGGCTCAGCTTTACTCAAGGAAAATATCTAAAATGTCTTACCTTTGGGTGAGGACCAGCTCAACAGTCTATAATTAATGTGATGCTGAGACCTTGCAGTCGCACAGTTGGTTTTTACCCAGTGCGTGCAATGATTTTCACTAAGTGTCTGACGCCAGGATTATTCCAATCATGCACAGTATGCTTTCTGATTCAGCTGCGATTTAATATAACCAAAATGGCTGACAATTCAGTCTGACAATGGGGATGCCTGTGGATCATCCTTGTTTTCCTGGTTGCTGAACTGCATGCAGGGCTTTGGATGGTCTGGATTGTGGGCCTTCACTGATAGTCTGCAAAGTGCCCACTCCAATACGAAGACACAGAGCCGCAGTTCTATAATTTCTTTATCTTAGTTTCAAAGTAGCTTAAGCTCAAGTAATTATGTTATAACTTGAAACTGTACACTTGCCCGTACTTAGCGGCTGCGTTGTTGAGCGGTTCTAAATTTAGAGAGCAGGGCTCGGTCTGAATCTTTAAATGACCTTCTGTCTTCACCGCGCTGGACTAAATATATTCCACAGACTGTGAAGCCTGCCTGCACATTATTTATTCATAAATCCCCAGAAAGACTTCAGGCTCATAGATCTCTCTCTGCTTTGCTGTGGATGACGTCTTCACAGTTGTCAAAAACAAAGACACCTGCTGTTAACACTGCATAGATATTGTCTGCAGAGTTTTCTGAATCCCTCTCGAAACAAAGCATAGTAAACCAAGCATTAAAGAGAGATTGTACTTTTTACAATCCACCTACTAGGATCTTTTGATCAATGTTTGAAGTGTTCAACTCAGATTGGTGATCGATGGTCGAACAAGTTAGCTTTCACAGCAAAAATAACATCTCTTTATATTTGCCCAGTTGTCTTTGTCCACCCATTTGTACATTACACTATAAATATCCACACCTAGCTGGCATCGTCTGTTGTGCAGTAGCTCAGAATCAGCTTGATTCTGTGAATCAGTTTGTGGGTTTTGAACATCTACAGCAAGTTACGGATGAGGATTAATAAGGCCTCACTAACGACAGGACCAGGACTGTAGTGAGACGGTACCTGTGCTGCTGCTGAAACTTCCACAGTTTAGTGTAGACATCGAAGGTTCGTCCAAAGTACGACTGCCACTGCTTGTGTCCGTACTGAGGCAGATCTCTAAGACAGAGGAAACAGGAACAGGATCAACAGACAAGCCAGACGAGCACTGATTTTGAAAGCCTTTTTATTTTGTTGCTGGAACAATCAGAACAAGAAACAGCAGAAACAAAACAAGAATAGACATGGACTCAAATGAGCAGGAAGGACATTGCGTAACAGAAGACATGCACTTCTCCGTTGACACAGACAGCAGGCTCACACGGGATCTTACGCATTAGAAAGTGCAGACAGCCTCAGTTCCCATGAAGCAGCAGCATCTCGCCGATTTTGATCCATCTGAACTCTCAATTACTTAACTGGCCTAGTTGTTTCGTCAGCTGGATAAATTGAACTCCCCCCAACAGGCCTCGAACAGTTTTAAAGGTACTGTTGCCTAGAAGCAGCACATCATTTAAATCCCAAACTGTAAAAGACCTTGAAAAAATCTTTAAATATGTCCAGTTGACCGATTATATCAGATCAGCCAAGTACTGAAATATACACAGTAAATTGTTAAAAATGACACACCACAAGCATTAGGGAATAGTTAAAAAAACTGAGATCATATTTGGATTTTAGGTGGCCGTAGTTAGTGATCTCTTAGGACTGTTCTGCAAATACTGTCTAGCACACAGAGAGAGTAATCATCCCAAAATCTTACTTATGCTTTAAAACCATCAGGCCCTGCCCCACAAATGATCGAAACACAATCCTGGCGACAGCTTGGCGAGAGTGTCAGTGAGAAGAACCGTTTCTTAGCAAAGGCTTTGACCTATTGACTGGAGGAGAATGACAACATTGCTGCAAATCTCTAGCAAAGTGAGAACTGAGGCAAGATTTCTGGCTTTCTCAATGCCAGCCGCTTGGATATCTTTTGGGCGCTGAATTTGCACTTGTATTCTTTTGGGTCAGCACTCATCCCTCCACACTTCTCCTAGTAAAATCACAAGTCTAGATAAAGACGTTTGTGAATGGACTGGATTTATTAGCAGGTCACCTTTAGGCTTTTCTTGACAAGCTGCAAAATTGCAGAGAAGATGTCAGCAGTACCATTCTTTGCGGAAATGAGGCGCTACATCTGCCATGTGAGCAGAAATACAAAGGAAATCGTACCTCAATAGAGTAAAGGTAATAAGTAATAAGTGAATGACATCCAGACACAACCGGCTTGCGCCACCTTCCAGTGTTATCTGAGATTTTAGAAACGAAAGCTGCCGCACCAGCATTCATCAAGGCTGAACACTTTTCTTTTGTCACCCCTTTGATATAATCTAGCATTACCAATGACATTATGGCTGTACATTTACATCATCATCATTTGCTTTTGCTCTTGCTGCATTGCACAAGATGTCCTATATACCAAAAAGCTCACATGCTGTCTATATTTATTCATATGCTCAATCTGTGTGAATTTGAAACCCATCCTGCCAAATTAAATAAAACAAAATTCTATTCCACTCAATATTTTAAAACCTGAAAAAGAAAGATATCTATGTTAACCACATCTGAAATCCAAAACCATTAGCTTCTCCTTAACATGATGGTCTTATCTCAGAATAAGGAAATGCATTCCAACCATTTTATACCCTGAAATCTGTTATACCCTATTTTCTTCCTCTCATTGATGGAAATTCGATTTTTTTGAATTCATTTTAAACAGGAGTGTTCAGCACAAGGAGAGAAAATCTGCTGTAGGACATCAGCAAGTCTTGCTCAGGCCAAACTTGAGGACTCGACAATTTCTGGGAAGGTCAGCTCCATTTACTGGGCAGTCTTAATAATCTGCTTCTCATAGTGACATAGCACTGCTCAGTACCAATAAGCAGTCCTGGGGAAAATCGAACTGTCAAAACCATCTCTGAGAATTAAGCCAAAGAAGACACTCCAGAACGCTGGTTGTGCTGCAATAACTGCCTCATCCCTTAAAAGGCCCTTGAGTTTATAGTTATTGTAGCACAACAGCCTCCCTTCTCCAGCCTTCCTGCTAATGGCCGAACCCGACAACGCCCGTCTCAGATGTGCTGTTTCAGAACGTAAATGTGTGTTTAGGTTGTAAGGCATGCTGGATAAAATAATGGCGGATTTGAAATAGAGCTATAACTGGAAAATATATTGAAAAAGAAAATAAATAAATGATACAAAATAAAATAAGCAAATACTGCATCCTTTTCACCATGTCAAAACCCCCCGGCGTGGCTCCTCTGTGATCGTTATGCTTTCCCGACACGCAGACAGCGCTCAGGAGCAGGAGCTGGGGTTTAAACCGCCCTGCGAGCCTGGCTGTTATCAGCTGTGTTGCCATGGCTACACATCTGGGGCTTGAACAGCAGCCTGTGACCCGCAGCAAAACCACTCCAGCGGCCACATTCCCAGCATGCCACTGAGAGGAGCACCTGAGGCCAAGCCAGGCTGCGCTTCCCCAGTGCAATCATCTGATCACACAGCGAGATAGCCCAGGTCTTTATATAAACACTCACGACAAGCACCCAGGATCCAAGGTACAGCACGCGACACAGGGAACCGGTTAGGACTGGCACCGAACACGGCATTTGACAACATTTGACACACGACACAAGCGCGGGCACTCTGCTCCCAACGTTTCTATCATCCGAGCTGCCGTGCAGTACTTTCTGAAATTAAAGCTGTCATCCTCCATCCCTTCCAGCTCTCTGCCAACGCCTGATCCGTGGCTTACGCACAAGCTGTCAGGTTTCAATGAAATAAATATGGGAAGCAAAAAAAACTAAAAAAAGCAACAACAATAACAACAAAAAGAATCCTTGCTCAGACGTCACTGTGTTCAGTTCAAAAGCATTAGGGCTTACATTTTACCCATTTCCACTTTAATTTCCAATTTAAGAACAACACAGATTGCCTTTTTAGTTTTATTTTGTTATAACTCCATATTTAAAAGTGAGAATAACTTAACGGTCTACTGAAAGCCATATACGATATGATTTGATGATTTTCCCAGGTTATATAGAGTTGTGAACTTAGTTTTCTTTGCTTGTGAATAACATTATAAGATTCACCACAGCTTGCCACTGCAAAATGGGAATTACCCAAGATGGGAATTACTCAGACTGGAGTGGGTATTTATCTGTCTGCTCAACAGCACCCTCTGTGCTTAACCCGGTGTGTCTGCAGGAACCTAGCTAATGATACTAATCTGAGTTGAGCTGAAGAAGAAATTGACTAGCCTGATCCATGAAGGGTGGACTTACAATCTCATTATTCTGAATAGGAGCAGTTGTGAGAAAAACAGGCAAATCTGCAAATCTGCAACACACACACAAACAAATTGTAATATCATCTTAAGTCTGATTTATTGCTGGATGAAGACATCTCCAAGTTTGTCACTTCTGTCTTTGGTTACATATAAGCAGGTGTTTTCTTCAGAAACTGAGGAATCTAGTATTTACTTACTTACTTACTCTGTATACACACAAATATTTTATTACAGTATGTAAAAATCTTGTGAATAAATACAGACCTCATATTCCCCCAAAATGTGATTACTAAGATGCTTTTTCAAACATATAATTTAAAAACAAAAAGTGCAAAAAGCGACAAAAAATCTAAAGCAGACTGGAGTTAAACAAACTAACCCTCCGAAAAAAACTGCACCTCAGTATGTGCTGCAATAAAGCCACCAGCTCTGTCTCTTGACATTTAACTGCATAATAAAATGAAGAAAAAAAGAAAGAAAAAAAACAGAACAGAATAAATCAGCTTTACTAACTGAGATACAACTGGTCTGATTTTTTTTTTCTTCCCTTCCTCTAATTTATTGCTTCATTCTTTTTTTTGTCTGTCACTGTATATATCTTGTGGGTATTAATCCTGTCAGAGAAGATGAGAAATTAATGGTCTGTGGAATTAAATTAAATCCTGCCTGATGATTTCCCCATCTCCCAAATGACCTTGCATTTTATAGGCGGCAAGGGCGTCTAGGTGAAGGATAAATCTTATCGGGCCTCGTGCAGTCCAAGCATCTCCCTGCGGTGAAGGAAGCCATCGAAACATCATAGAGATTATTTATTTATCTCTCTATGATCGATGTAGCTGGTGCACCTCATGTCTTCGTGATTCCGTTGTTATGTTGACAAACACTGACCTCCATCGCCATAAAGACACAAATGAAAGTCCCTCGCTAGTTGGCAAAAAGCTCGTCCTTTGCTTGCGGTTTTCTGGGGAGCCAAAGGCAATAGCTCCACGTCTAGCGGCCCTGCCTTTGATTTAAAAGGTTAACTGTGTGTGATCCAACCGGCCATGCGTCTGTGCCGTCGGACCAGTTCCTTCTCCACAGCAGGCGGGGCCGGCTTGTTCACAGATTCCCCCCGTGATAAAGCACCGCCGTGTTATCATTCTGGGCAGCAGCGTGTCCTGCGGGGCAGCAAACAGATGCTCTGCACACATTGAGCTCTAGTGCAGACAGACTAATGACTAGATTTTTCTTTTGGAACCAAGATCCCTTCACTTCTATGCTTTCATATGCTCTGGACCATTTTAGTTTTCTTTTTGCAGCCGCCGTTCGTCATTTGGCAGTTTCCTGGCTTCCAAGTACCTTGAAGGTACATTGCATTGCCATAGTTTTCCAAAAGGGGGTTACAAATAAATGGATCCGAGAACGAACAAAAGTATGTGACATGATTGAAAGAGTGAAAATGTTCAAATGGCAATGGCCTGGACACATTGCAAGAAGAACAGATCAAAGACGGACAAAGGAAGCTATAAAATGGATCCCAAGTTATGAAAAAAGACCTAAAAGACAACCACATAAAATAAGTGAAAATTAAATAAGAAGCTCTGGTGGCATGAACTGGAAAAGAGATGCTGTACATTGGAACATGTGGAAACATCTTGCGGAGGCCTACATCTAGCAGTGCATCGATAAATGCTCCTGCTGCTCATACATACCTGAAGCTTCCCATCAGTGAGAGGCTTGGCATCGCACGTCACTCTGTTCGCTGAAGTTTGGCGTGTGCTTGCTGAGAGCGTGACTCATGCAGCAATAGCAGATAGCAGACATTATTTCAAATTAGTTTCTGAAACTGTCAAACAGCGCGACAAGAAAAGCTTCTTTATACAGCTCCTGCTCTTCAAATGGCTCCTTTCATTTAGCTTTCAGATTGCTGACATGAAATGAAGCCATTGATGCTGCCGTGGATTTGGTGGTTTAATGAAGAACACTGACTGCCGAGCCTGGGTTTAAGAAATTTGCTGCGCTATAGTGAGTGCTGTCATTTGTGCGAGACAGCCACAGTCCTGACGCGTAGTGCATTCATAGTGCGTGACATCGGCACTCTCAGGGTTACACGCGATTCAAGCTTACCTTCTTCTTTTTTTTTTTTTTTTTTTCCCAAAGTTTGTCTTTTAACATAAATTCTTAGTCGTAGTTTTACTTTTTTGGCAGAGCCAAGTGTGTGTAAAATAATGAAATAAATAAGAACAATGAAAGTAAACTATGGAATGGGTGGAGAATGATATACCAAATATATAAGAGAACATTTTCTTGTTTAATGCTTTTGACGGCGACTCCTCACTTGGTTTGAATAGTGACAATATTCATTTACATCATGCCATAAATGACTGCTGCATTCAAACATCCTTAATTGACTTCTCGGCAAGCCTCTGCTCAGTTCTCAGAGCTCTCCATCGTATTAGCTCCACGGATCAAAGCATATATTAAATATATAAGATTTACAGTTTTCTGTGGTTCGTTTTTAATGTTTCAAGATCTCCTCAGTAAGCCTTCGAGATCCACAGTTTGGAGAACACTGCACTATAGTAGAGTCTTATGAGGGTTATGAAAGGAACAGCTGCACAGCTCACTGAGACCACACTCCCGTTGTCTGCTGGACGTATCCCACCAGCGATCTTCACAATGGCCGATAACCCCAGCACTGGATAAATCATCCCCTTTGCTTGATTACGGAAATTGTTTTCTTGAACCAGATCCCTAGATCACAGGAATTGAACAGTATTTGTCATTTGCAGTTTCTCATTTTATTCTTTATTTAAAATTACAAATTTCATCTTCAAATTCCAATTTCTAATTTAGCAAGACAGCAGAGTATTTGTCATCTCCAGGGCAATCCAGGATAATCTGAGATGTCATCTGTGCATTAGGGTTCTCTCAATCCTAAGGAAGAAACAAAACACAATAAACCCAAAATTACCCCCCTCCCCCCAAACCTGGAGGAAATGTGAAAGCTTTCGATCTACTGAAAAAGCAACCGCAGAAATGTGATGATTATTAATGAATAAATAAATGAAGGTGGGTGTCAGCTAGCCTTCCCCTCAGCTTTTTCCTCCTCCGCACATGACTGAGCCACAGTTGGCCGCTGGTCGGACTCCCATTCCTGCGCAAGGAAACGAGTGAAGGATGGACCCTCTGTATTCAGCCCAACACCCGGCCTTCTGGTTTCCATTAGTGCTTTTTTTTTTTTTTTAAGGAGCAAGAAACCCATTTTGTTCTTGATTTTACTAAGTGGTTTGAAGCATCATTTCCCTTACAGAGCCTAGGAGAGTGCCAAAAAAAGAAAAGGCAAAAAAAAGTTGGGCGGGAGGCAGGAATGAAACGGTCAGAAATGTGCGGCTGCAGTTTTACTTCTTAAATATTTCATGAACCGTGAGGGCCTGAGAGAGAATGGAGAGGGAATGTCAGTTTAAAATAGACGTCTATTTTTATACTCAAAGCTAGGACGAGCTCGTCAGAAACTGCTCCAGCGATACTAGCTTCTTAATTTAGGCCTTGTTTATTTATTATTCTGTCGTATTAAACGTGCAAATCTTGTTTACCCCACGGTGTGCCTACCCTTTTTGGTATTGTGCAACTCAACATTTCACTTCTGGAACCCAAGAATGTCACCTAAAACAGAAAAGTGCACCCCCTGAAACTCAGGGCTCAGACGAACCCCTTTATTTTGACAATTTCATCGTCATAAACCAGAGGCACATAAATCAAGCTTCCTCCATTGCCCGTTTGCTTGTAACAGTGTGCGTGTTAAAGAGTAAAGCCACCATAACACCATAATTGCAGGTCGAGCCATTGACTGACCTTAATATAGTTATTATCCATGCCACTTGGAGTTCAGCCTAATTTACCTTAATGTAGCCTTTATCTTTGATAGTTATTCACCGGCTGGGATCAGACTGCCCTGTTCTAAGCAAAGGCTCAAATGCAGACGGTTCAGAATTGATTTCAGATGTTTTCTCTGCTTCTTTTAAAAGTCCCAGCCCTCGATTTCATCTCTGCATGAGAGTGGAGAGACTGAAGCTCTATGTGTTTTCCACTCTCCCCTTGAAGTGCTTTAACCTAATGGACTGAAACGGCACCACTCTGTTCGCCCAACATCAGCACGGCCACTGAGCCCAACCTCCCTTGTACCTCCCATCTGATTGTTACCCAAACCCAGGCTGAGGTTTCGCTGCTAAAATGAAGTTAGGGATAAGCAGTCTCACACTATCACTCCTAATCTGGTAATGCAATACTCCTATATGGGCAGGACGAGGAGAAGAAGGGATTGACGGGAAGGAAATAAAGCAAACTCCACTGTGTCCAAACTGAAAACCAGATTACCGGGGAAGTCTATTTAAAATTCAGTACGAGTGATCCCCCCGCCGCCAAATAATATAATCTTTCTCCAATAAAAAAAAAAAGATTGTGCCATAGCTGCAGTAATCATTTACAGCCGGACTCGGATACAGCTCTGTGCAGCAGTGTAAAAATGTAATCCTGCACTGTTGTTGTTGTAGCACTAGCCAGGGAAAGATTATTGACTGCACACACTTGCTTTTTTTTTTTTATTGACAGCCTCTCTGAAGAAAATTAATGAGTAAATACTGCAGGGTTGAGGTGTTTTTTTCACCAAAGTGATTTTCTTGATAATCAACTCAAATGTAATCAAGCTTTCCAACATGTGAACAATTCCTCCAACATGCTCAAGTCTAAAAGTATTTTCTCATTGTAGACAGTGCGATGGTGAGGGTCTCCAACAGTACGGTCAGCTCCGGAGACACGCACAATTGTGTGTTGTGATCACATACAGAACGACAGAGACAATTCCTAAACCAAGACTGGAAATGGCTAGTCAAAGATCCACGCAAGAAATTGGGTTACATGCATAAAGGGCTAAATGGAGAATTGCCATCACTAGAAGGATACCTTTTATAGTGGCCTGCTAATGCTTTAAGAGGATGTGATGAAGAGATGTATTATGGGATCGATTGCAATGTCTCCAATCTTTCCTCCAATTCCTAATTGTGTGTTTCTCCTGGCTTGTGACCATTTTCTCGTGTTGTTTTCCAGTCCGGGTGCAACAGGGTGACTCTCTGGATGGACTCAGAGGCTCAAGCCACGTAGATTTGTCGATCTCCCCCCCCGTCTTGTGGAGTGAATGATGCTCACCACTGGCACTCCTATTTATATCCATGGACCTAATGATGTGTAACGCCAGGTGACCCATCATAATTCACCAAAAGCTCCACTGCAGAGAAAGAAATCAGACGGGGAGCAGATTCTGGAGAGCTGGAATGCGACTTAAATAGGAGACGCTTATATGAGAGGCAGCAGAAATACCTGTCCCTAAATTGCACAATTTAATTTTTTTTAATAATAACCAAAAAAGTGATGGATGGATGATTTAATCTGAGGGAAAAAAAATTCACTGTGACATGACAAGATTAATTTACAACCACACATTATGTCTTTTTTTTAACAGTGAGTTTCAGAGGCAGACTGTGCTGTTACTATCATGCCCACACTGGCAGCATCTTGCGGTGTAAATTATGAACAATGATATGCTAATTGATAAACTGTGACTAGACAATGTGACTTTGCTAATCTGTACCTACTGCTCAAGCAGGTCATTAGTAGATATTAGTGCCATGTTTGAAAAATGCCTGAAGACTCCCACAAATCCAAGGTCTCAGTTCCTTCTAAATCTGTTTTCCTGATTATGTCTTTGTGTCTTAAAATGATTAATTGGAATCATTATTATAGTTTAAGGTTAGTTAGTGACATGTATACATCTCAGTACAAACAATATGGTGGATACTGTAGCTAGCAAGTGTTATGGATGGTAAATAACCTCTAGTATTATTTGAGAGATTCATCAATAAACAATAAATTATGCTGGAAATACTGTATAGGGATGTTATTTTTATTTGCTTTTACAGATGAATTCAAAAGGGATTTGTTTTAAAGAATTATGCCAGGAGTCAAATGGTTTTGTGTAACAGCAGTTTTGGGTTAAACTTTCCAAATTCCCAAATATTTGCTTAATTAATTTAGCTCAAAATCCATCATAAATGTCTAGGGTCTGTTTCATTAGGGTTTTGATGTGTCCATGTGGTATTTTATTGTGAACTCTGAATGCCTTGGATATTTTGATTGCGCAGGAAGCAAACATGCCAAATTTTCAGAACTCAGAACAGATGAAGATTTACGGAAAACATGTTGTGGATTTTAAGGAATTATTTTTGTCTGTTATTCAGAAATATCGTATGTCACACTAGTTAGGCATTTTATGTGGTTTCAGTTTAGAAAATGAAATTCACTGTTTTCCAAAAAAGAACAGCGCAGTAATGGAGATGTATGATTAGTTTATTTACTCATTTATTCATTTCTGAATCTATTTTTTTAAAGGAATGTCCTAACTGATTGTTGGAAGGCATTACCACCAACACTAATAACATTGAGAAATGACTACGGTTAGAATATGGTTATTGATTAATGTTTCATGAAGTGTTTTGGACAACTATAAAGTGACTGATACCTTTAGGTACAGAATTCATTCAGACTGTATTGTAATAAAGACATAAAAGACAAAGATCTTTGCAGCTTACACCATCAATTGGATTTTCTACCATTTTTACCAACGAAACCTGTTGCCAGTGCTAAACAGACATGTTCCCAGATGTTCTCAGTCACACTACTGATACTAAACGCACCATATGTGATGAACAGCCCGCTCGTAGAGAGTGAACTAACAGAGGAAAAAAGCCTACATCCGAGAAGCAGCTCTCTCAGCGATCATGTCATTTCCTACAGAAACCACTACTGGGGCTCTCACGTGTGCAGTGAGTAGTCTTGATTCGATGTGCCCACTCACGCAGACAAGGCGCTGCTCAGCTGGCTACACACTCGCCGTCCCTGCACACACGTAGACGCAAAGACACGCTCCACGCACACGCCACCGCAGGGCTGCACAAAGAACAGATCTGTTAGAAAACGCCCCCGATGAGCTCCTAATCTATTGTAGCAGTCAGACAGAGAGATGCCAGGTGTTAATACAGGATCTGCCAAATCCAGCTTCCTGCAGGCTCTGTTTATTGTGTCTAAACAGCCCCCTCAATAACACATTTGGGGAATCTGTCTTATATGGAATCAATATCTGTAGTTTGTGCTTTGGTTATATTTTATTATATGTATTTCTTCTCCTCTGTCTGGACTGAATGCTTTCTACAAACAATCAGAACATGACGGCCTAAAACAGCGTTCTCTCATTTTGTAATTCAGGCTTTCATTTTCCTCGGCTGCTGCAGACATTGTTGTGTTCTCTGGTTATGCAGTATGAATTTTGTGTGATTTTATTGTTCCACATTCATATGGAGCTGAAGTTGGAGACCTGGTGGGGGGGTACCAATGGCCTTGACCCCGTGGCCGGGTTAATTTTCCCTTAGTCAAGCGAGTCTAGGCCGCAATAGACTCCATTTCCCTTCTCCTACATATATCTATTGGGATTGTCCGAACTCCTGAAATGATCATGGGCCACCAATAACTAAGGCTTCCATAAAGACTGTAATCCAGCACCTAATTTGCCGTAGTGTGTAGCCTGCACCCCGCAGGACCACAGTGCGTGAGATTGTGTTTGTGCCGCCTCTTGCAGCCAGGGCTCGTAGTAATACAGGTAGTAATACAATTGCACGATCATGTCATCAGAGGCTTAATATGCATTAATAAGCATAGGCATGTTATATTGCATAATATGACTTGACTGAAATGATGGATCATAGCAGGGAAACAATGAGAAACACTGAGATACTGTACATAAATCTGGTAATCAGTACAGCTAATTATTTACTGTTCTCTTGTTTCAATCTTACAATTTAAACATATTTTGTGATGATAGAAACTCATTATTTCATTGCAATTCAATAACCATATATTATATTAATTTAATTTAGTAGCAGGAATAGTAGTCATTAGTATATATTTTTTTATTTACATTTGTTCCCCCAATTTTAACATTTGATGAATATAACCATCATCCGTGTTTCAAATTCTTTATATAAGGTTTTAATTTTTGTCAGTATATAAATACTGCTTATAAAATACAAAGTAGATTCTGGGTCACATTAGTGTTAATTGCTTTTTAAAGCGAGCAGAAGCAAAATAAAAATTTGATAGAAAATGTGCTAAAAAATATGCATGTTATTCTACATAATTTATTCTCTTGTAAACTTTTTTTTTGGTCCATCATTCCCTGGAGCGAAACAATGAATCAATCAGAAAGGCCACAACAGGATGTGACAGTAAGGGAAGACTGCCAGAAATAGCTGACCACACTTCTTTCACTTTCAATGACTACTAGTTTCATAGGATAGATCATACATGAAGTAGGTCAACTTCTAATTATAACCACAAATATTAATTATAATGTATTCTTATAAAAAAAAATAAAAAAAAAATTATTTTAATATTAGCTCATCCTAAAACTAAAACCCTGAACCCTAGAAAGTGTATTTCTAGATCCTACTAATGTCATTGATCTCCAGCGGATTATGATAAATTCTCAGTGATCTATGCGGTGGTGATGGAAGTTTTCTTTCCACCCTGTTACGGCAGAGCCTCCCAAAGAAACTCACTGCTGTGACAGAAAACCACTCTGGTTTGGTGTGGCTCCTGTCATGGCTCTACTCTTAAGATGCATCAATGACAGGATCAGCTGGGCAACATGTGTTTCTTGATTTGTTTTATTACATGTTTTTGTTGAGGGTCTTAGCCACACAATGTACTGTAGGCTTTCATCACCTACTATACAAGTGGCATGTACAGTTATTACAAGTCTATAGGATTATCACCACAGACTCAAACCCAGTTCAACGAAAGTATGGAAATATGCTTTCTTCGCATCTACCCAATTAACTTTTGCGTTTACTCTTAAGTACTTCCTAACCATGCATTCGATCAAGCCGCCATCGTGCACGGCAGAGCAAGCCTGGCATTGGGAAACAGATGGAAAGGGAGTGGGGCAGCTAACGAATTGAGAACACATTGATCATGTTAGTCATTTTGAGATCAGGCACATTGCTTTTAGTTTTCCACAAATGTCTAGCTAACTAGAACTCCAAGAGGGGTAAAGGATTGAAGACTAAAATGGGGGGGGGGGGGGTGGTATTTCTTCATAGCAGGAGATCTGAAACAGAAATCCCTGCACAAAGAAAACCATAATGTAGCTCCAATTCAAAATAGAGCTAGGGGAAGAACAAGAATATGCAGCCTGCAGCAACTGACATAGCACTATAAACAGGACACCACTAAAAATGGCTGATTAAGTCTAATGCAGCCCATCAGGCACAAAGGGATGGTGAAGGACTGATTGATATACTCCGCAGCTCTGACTGATGAAATTCTGTACTTCAGTTAGTGAAATCAGGGGTTTGTGGGACCCCTCTAGGCACTGGTGGTGGGGGTGCGGGTTTAGCAAAGGGAACCCAACAGATTGAGATTTTTCTTGCATTCATTCCGATACAAGACAAAATCAGAGACAGACAAGCATGCAGAGGTTTGGCTGGAGCATTCTACTTTGCTTATCAAGGGACTGAGGAGAAGTAATATTTAGGTTATAGTACACCCACAGTCCGGATCCGAGGACACATTGTGACATTGTAAGCTTTGCTACGCAGTGACGTCTACATCGCACAGCATCGCAGGAATGTGCTACGGAGTGTGAAATCATATTAGCACAACCTGAAGCTGTGACAGCTGGAAAGGTCTGTATACAGCCCTCGCATACAGTCCATATAGCTCGCGTGTCCCTGTTATACAACAGGGCTGTATACGCTTTAACTGTATCGTGACCGCTTTTATTCGTTACTTTTAAATCAGGTATGGGGGATACCCTAAGCCTCACAGAATAACCTGAAATATTTGCTGCTTTTGACTTATGTTAGAGCTGCGAGAGAGTTTAATTTTTTTCTGCTATGAAGTGTTGAACAACTGTGCTGCTGCATATTAATGAAGGAGTTGCAGGCCGTGCAAACTCATCCTGTGACAGCCAGGAATCCTTAATGTGACGGGAAAATCTCCTGGTGCAAATACTTCTTGCTACAGTGTGAAATGTGTTACTGGCAGAGATTGTGTACTGCAGTTTGGGTGTCTGTTTACATACATCTGACATTCTCACTTACTAATTAATTTTAAACAGCTACTCAATGGTGAAACCTAAGATATCTTCATTTCTTATCATGTTTAGAGGTTTGTTTTAACACTGATTAAACTTTAGTTCTTGATTTGTTTTTGTTTTTTTTACATTCCCTATACCTCTACAATTTTGAATACGTAATTTTGCCTCATTAAAAATTTCACATGCATATGGAAAAAAAAAAAAAAAAAATCTAACCTCAGGATTTCATATCTATATTTTACAATTGAAAAGTCAGCCCTATTGATTCAAACGAAACTTGCGTCTGGATTCCCTTGTGTACACACCAGACTGCAAACCGAGCTTGTGAAAAGTATTGCTAGATGTGAGAAGTGTAACAATATACAGCGCAAAAGATGGCCGGTATTGAAAGACGTACAGAAATAAAGAGAAGGTACTCACCTCAGCCCATTGAATAGCTGCTTGGATTTGTCTAGCAAATAACAGAAGTCTGTGACGGTCTTCCTCTCTCCCAGAGGAATATCGTCCTCAGCTCCTGGGCCGGACATGTCGCCTCCTGGTCACAGGTCACTCCTGACAGAGACACAACCAACAGGCACATCAGCTTTGGACTTTTGTAACGCTGCTGGTCTGTTTTGCAAATCCATGAAACAGACATGCTTAAAACCAAATTTAAATCTGTAACAAAGCAATATGGAAGATATTAATGAATGATGATAATCAAGGAGGATCAAAAACTGGGCTGTAATGAAACTTGATTCTATAGAATAACAGAATAAAGAAATTATGACTGTACGATGAGACAGTTTTTCAGTAAGAACTCCAGCTCCCAACCTGTAAAACAACACACTTGATCATTATAAGAAATGGATTAAAAGAAACTGAAGATAAATTATTTAAGGCTTAAGCCATATGGGGAGATAAGTACACTTCAGGAATGCTAATACATACACTTAAGGTACACTAAAGCATGCTTATAGTGTACTTAATCATGCTTTTATCATAAGGGTTACAAAGAGTGGACTATTATAACCATCACGGCCTAATGTACAAGATAAATAAGAAATCACGGCATATATTCTTAGTAATAGTGCTCATTTGTGGCTAAAAGTAGTTTTGTTTATGGCTAATATAGTGGTTAATAATAATGTCTCAATGGAAAACAAACGCCCTCCCATTTCTCCACATTAGAAGCACTCCTCTGCTACTACAAATTACACGGAAAAACACACTCACACATGCACGCACGGGCAAGAATGTATTTCTAATAAAGAATGGATGCAAAACATTATTGAAGCGTTCCTTTGTAAGGTCGCATCAAACTGCATGGGCCTGAGCTGCCATTTCTGATTTCAGTGAGTTTGAGGATTAAAAAGGGCATTTTAAAGGGCAAGTTGCATTACACGGTGTCTCTGCTGCATCGGAGTTGCGATTGGGGACGGCAGTCCTGAAACATGACAATGCAGCGAGCGAGATTGATGGCTTCGATTCAACATGGGATTTTTCTTTTATTTTTTTATTCTGTGTTTTCTGCAAGTTTGGCACTGTTTGTACACCATATGCTCACCAGCTTAATGCAGACGTTGCCAATGTTGGCGGAGGCCCGTTGTTATTTTCTGCTGTTGACATATTAAGCGTCAGGATTTGCCTGACTGGCTTACAAGAATACTTCCACAGACAAGAACCCTGTAGCCAAGGTACAGATTTTTATTGAGACCCTTCAGATCGAAGGATAATTTGTAACTGTTTTGGCAACAGCAGGGTAAGTCAATGGCCAATCATTCTTTAGGGGGACATAAACGCAAAACAAAGAAGAATCTCTTGACTGAACAGTATAAGAGTGAATGTATTTGAAACAATCAGTGCTAACATACACCGATCAGCCATAACATTATGACCACTGACAGGTGAAGTGAATAACACTGATAATCTCATTATGGCACCTGTCAGTGGGTGGGATATATTAGGCAGCAAGTGAACATTTTGTCCTCAAAGTTGATGTGTCAGAAGCAGGAAAAATGGGCAAGCGTAAGGATCTGAGCGACTTTGACAAGGGCCAAATTGTGATGGCTAGACGACTGGGTCAGAGCATCTCCAAAACTGCAGCTCTTGTGGGGTGTTCCAATTTACAGGACTTGAAGGATCTGCTGCTAACGTCTTGGTGCCAGATACCACAGCACACCTTCAGAGGTCTAGTGGAGTCCATGCCTCGATGGGTCTGGGCTGTTTTGGTGACAAAAGGGGGACCTACACAATATTAGGCAGGTGGTCATAATGTTATGGTTGATCGGTGTATAGTTCAGTAAATGATGCTAGTTTCCAAGAAACTAAGACATTTTAACTAACTCATCGGCTGTCATAGAAAATTTTAGAATCCTGAGTATTTTCCCACATTCTGACACCAAGTCTTGGATGATTCAGAAATGGACAAAACAGCTCCTCAGCTATAGGCGTCAAACTTGCTTGATACAATTTTGATTTCAATGCCTTGTTCTCCTTTTATAAGGTACTGAATTTGAGTAACAGTAAAAACCTTAGGACTATGGCCCTCAAAGACTCCAAGGGAATAGATTTTGCTGCACAAAGCGGAGTTGCCACCCAGCCTTTTCTGGAAGGTTAACAACCCCAAATAACACTCACATAAGACAGAAACGTATCATTCATTCACACACCAAGATAGTCTATGGCTGTTTTGTCAATGCACACAAAACACACTGCCTTCAGAAATGTCAAGATAGCAAGCTGAAAGGGGCAGTGTGTACACATCATGACACCAGCTTTTGAGCACAGTGTTCTGGGTCGTGTGGCCGGCTGAATAGATTTTGTTCTGTGAAAGGCAACGAGCCAGGCTCCGGTTTGTAAGCCCGGTTTTAAATTCAACTTCCCTTTCTCCAATGGGCAGAGATGGCTCTGCTGCCTCCCCAAGGATCACTTCTCCCTCATCTCGTGTTGATTTAAGGTCTCACCAAAGCACCAGCACTGTGTCTGTAAACTTCACAGACTCACCGTGTCGCCCCCGGACAGCTTTCCTCATCTTGGGAAGAGTCAATATTATTTCCTAAGCAGTATTGGTAAAGTAATTTTTTATGATGAGGAAATAATTAAGCAAGGAGCCCTAAGTGGTGCCCCAAGATAAACCAGAAAAATCAGTAGCTCTGCAGCGACACTTGAGTGTTTGAGGAAACAAATTTGTACACAACATGGGGCTGGTCAACTCATCCTTTCCCAGAGCACAGAACAGAATGAGGCATCTTTGGTCTTGTTTCGCCCGCCAGCTACCGAAAGGCAGTTGGAGATCTTCAGAAGTAGACTCCGGTACTTTCCGTGCACCGCGGTACAATTCCTTAATGAGCATTAGGTAGCTAACAGGGCCAGCGCGAGGTCGAACTTAAAAAGACGAGATTTCCCCTTGAGGGTAGACTGGATTATCTGAGGGTTAAGCAAATTCTAATAACTGCTCCATTCATTAGTTGGAGAGGAGTAATCAAAGCCAATGGATGTTGCTCCACACTGGACTACCCACAATCCCTTGGTGACAAGTCCAGGGCCTCAATCACTACTCTACACTACAAACATTCAATTAGGTGAGCAAGTGAGTGAGAGAGAGAAAGAGAGGAAAACCTTATATAAGACAAGCAAGGCTGAGGAGGCACTGATCAGCTGTTAAATCATCACAGCCCAGGAATCATCATAAAGCACCGCGATGCAACGGCTGCTCAGACACACAATGCCCCGCAGCCACGCCGCCTGACGCACACCCCCACCCACCCCGAGCTACAGCAGCGCTCCACCATTAGAGACCCAATAGTGCAAACGCCCGCAACTAAAACCCCCCGTCACAAAATACTGCCTCTTCATGTAAAGTCTTTCAGCACCTACAATGAAAGTGTGTCCACTCTGGGGCCAGGGCGGGTGGCACACGATGGAGAGGTTATACAAGGAAGGTGCTGGGGAGGGCGAAGAAAGAAAGACAAGAGTGGGGGGTTTGTGCTTGAGAACTGATGGATCAGAGGCATTGTTTTCGCTCAGTACTTACTGGGCTGAGTGTAGCGCTGCAGGCAGGTGCTGGGTTATTTGCACTATACTGAGAAGCATTCGAACTGACGTCTCCCAGTCCAGAAAGAAAAAAAAAATATATATATATATATATATATATATATATATATATATATATATATATATATATATATATATATATAGAAAAACAGTGGTCTTTCTACAAGAGAAACCGCTAATGTATTTATGTCTTTATGTGAAGGGGCAAAATGAAGTACACTGCAGAAAGTGTTTTTTGCTTCAATGCTCATGGGCTGGAGAAGCAATACCATTTATTGTATTTCTTTATTTTGGTCACAGAGTTTTAAAGGCAAGGTTGGAATCATACTTGTGGAGTAAATACTTACAAAGGATCAAAGAAGACACTGCAGTATAATGTTAGAATTCCCAAAAAACAAGCGAAGGACAAGAGGAAACACAGTAACAGTAACACAGCAGCCACTATGTAATGCCACTGTTTGAGGTGATGTATCTAAGACACGTTGGAAATCCTAACCAATTTTACACTACATGAAGTAGGATATATACTAGTAATGCAGAAGATCTATATTGCAACATGTAGGTGCTGGGCCACAGATTTACAGCTTTATAATGCTTCCTCTCAGACAATTTGTTGTGTAGGCCAAATCCTAGTCGGCCGGCAAGGTAGGGAATAAAAGCGGAAGTGCATGACTGACAGCTTCACACATGTTCTTGGCTGGCTGGGCCACATCGTGATCTGCATGGCAAATTGGGGTCTTGTAGCACTACCACCGCCACAACACAATACACTTCCTACAGCCACAGGCAATGCCACACAGAGGACAGCACTCATTCCCAACCTTATTTCAGCAGTCAGTCCTTCCCCCACCCTCTGCTTCTCTCTTCTTTGTTAGTGCTGTCTGAGACAACCAGTGTTTTTTCTCCCACCATCAAAGTATGACATAGAATTAGCCCCAGTAATGATTGTAGGGGTGTGCTCAGGTGTGTTCTGCGAAAATGGTACCACACGTCTCTTCTGACTGAGGGAAACCGAGAACTTTCTATGCACGAGGCATAAACCTTGTTTTGCCTCTCATCCCTTGCCACACCAGACTGGAAAGCCGCTGGAGAAAGTGCAAGATTTACCGTTAACAATTTATTGGTTAATTTACCAGGATTTCTAGATTCAAACCAAACTCGTAAAACAACACAACAGCCAACTGACAAGCCCCGGAATGCATTCCTCTGGCTCCCATTGATTTAGTGGGGTCGTACTTAGTCGTCAGTGCTCTCAATCTTCACAGTGTTAAATTCAATTGCTCTTGTTATCGATTCGAAGCCCCGGCCTTGGCCTGCGTTGCATCGAATACACCTTGAACCCAGGGTCGGCGTCACACTCCAACAGCCCTCAGACATGACATGACATTTGTTTCCTGGATGTTTCAGCATCATCCATCCATCTACAGACATGATAATTTAGCTTTTGCTGAAGTCCCAAGGAATGGTTCAAAGTGAATATTTTGACCAAGAACCACAGAGACTGGGGTAAGACAAACGAATGGGGTAATGCCAGTCTTGTGGGCGCCTGATTGACATTTAAAACATGAATTTCCTTGGTGCTAAACAGGGGAGAATACACTGGGACTTGAGTCAGGTATTCAAAACTTTGAAGAGTACTAATAAAGTCAAATAATCAAATCAAAGCTGGTCCCACTGGGTCTCAGACATGATATGAACCCACCCTGATGATTTCTGTCCTCCCTCAGTGCTGGAGACAGTGTCCATTTGTCTTGAAAACCAATAGTTATCTTTAATACAGTACTTGTATAACCCTTTCATACTGCACTTTCTTTTCTCTCAGTGTGACTTTACCCAATCAGCTGTCCATACACTACACATAAAAGAGCAAAATAAATGACATTAATGTTTCACAGCAGCACAGACATCATACATTTCTCCATATACATTAAAAAGCAGCCAGTCTTTATGATACAGATTTGATTTGCACCACACACTGCGCATATTAAGCTTTACACTATTGAGAGGCATGATTTCAAATCAAACAAACTATTAATGAACAATTATTAAAACAAACTGCACACGTCTTCAACTGAAATGCATCTCTGAAGATCCCCAGAGCATCATCTCATTGGCTGGGGGCCCTGAGAGATAATGCACTTATGAGGCAGCCAGAAATGTATATCACTTGGTCAAAGACCTTCTTCATGATCATTAATAATATGCAATTTAGAAATTAATGTGTTTCTAATAAACAGGGTACCAGTCTCTGGGATGAAAGATTATTGCCAAGTACACTACAGACTTCCTGACTGACACCATATGAAACAACGCCATTTGTACCAGGCATCAGGTTCTCTGGTGCCTGCAGTAAATTCGAATTCAAAAGCTTCCCTGAAACAATGTGCTCAGTTAATCTGTGAATAGCACCAGTTTCTGTGTGCCTGTGTGCTCAAGCACCCTCTCCCTCGCTCCGATCGTTTTCAGATCACTACTGTACCTTGACAGAACCTTCAAAGCAATGTCTCTCTCGTTGCGCCTCACCACAATCGTGTTGTTCGGGCAGTTTTTCTCCCCCTCACATGATTCCTGGCTTCCTCTCTGGCCTGCAGCTCGTTTGTCAAGTCGATGGAGAATGGGCTGTACTTGTCCAGGAGCCCAGAAAAATTATGTGGCCCGGGGGGGAGCGAACAGGGCAAATTCTCCATGACAATAAACACAGAGCTTTTAACAATCTGCTTAATTTCATTACCGCAAGCCCGCCACTCTGCCTTTACAGTTAAAAGCCTTTTATACATCAATCGTCTGACCCACTTACATAACAATGCATGAGCTCCTGTTAGCCATACAGCTTGCATCTGTGTGAACGTGTGTACATGTGTGTGTGTTAGACTAAAAACGGACAGAAATATGAATCAAGTGCGGCTTAATCTTCTTTTTCAACGTGGGCAGTAAGAAATTGCAGTGTTGTATTTTAGATAATAATTTAAACCAGCCATTTAAAGGACTTTTACAAATGAATACCAGCACAACTGGATTGCAGAGCGCCAACCCAGAGCAAAATCACTCAGCATTGTGCTACTGCACCCATCAACACGTTAATCACAAAACAATCTGTGCCTTAAATACACAGAGCCATCAGTGGGCTTAATAAAGGAAAACACCCACTGGACCACCACGGGCTCGTAAACTAGATTAGGAGAAACCTCAGGAGGAAATCCAGCCACTCGTATCACTGAAAGCCTCGAACAGTGTAATTTCAATAGATGCGTCTTCTACACACAGGGCTGCTGCTCCCCACTTTAACCTTAGCGTGTAACAGATGGAAATTCGAAAATGTAGCAGTATGGTTTTCAAGGCACAGGTTTTTCTTTTTAACTCCCACATCAGAAACAAAACCTATACTTTTAGCGACACTTCCGAAAGACAAGGCTTATAATCTAGGGAATGCCATCTACTCCCCTGTTTGATATCACCCAGTCCTACAGCCAAGCCGAGTGCAATACTCACGGTGCGAGAAATGTCCCAGTTGAAGCTTGCTGGGACTGGGGGGATTATCTCATTAAGAAATCTGTCTTTTCAAAGCTGGCTCCTGGCAGTCTCCCACGACGAAACAAATGCTGCAAAATGACATCGTGCTCGGTGCCTGCTGGAGCCAGGCTTCTTCGGCTGGGGAAGAGTGATCCCCCTTCGCAGGAGGAGAGGAGGCAGCGAGGAAGAGTGACTTCTCCTCCTCCTCCAGCGACAGCAAATCACACGCACACACTACGCCCGAGCCCTATTCCTGCCTAACGTGTGCAGAGCAGGTACTGACGCACCTTAACCCTCGCACATCTGCAGCGCTTAGCAGTACGGGGGGGAGAAAGGAAATGATCAAACACACATTGGAATCACCTTGGGGTAGTAACATCCAGATACACATCAAGCCATCTCTACACATCTTGGCTATACAATCGCTTAAGAATGCTTGTCCGAGATTGTCAGGAGCTGGTTTGTTTTTCTGTGTCCTTTAAAGTCCGCGATGTGGAAGGGGTGCAAGCATTCACAAGTGATTAGATACAGCTGCCTGCAAAAAGCAGCATGGACAGATGTGCTGTGGTAAAGGAAAGGGTTTCTCTTGGGGAACTGGACTGCCAATATACAAGAACACACACTGTCATCTGACTGTCAGTCGGTGCGTCACATAGCAGACTTACTCAGCATTGACAGATATGGGCCACTACTTTCATAAAGACTGAAGGCCACTTAAATAACTTCAGACATCTTTAATATAAAGTAATCAACAAAGGCAACAATGTGCTGCATCTGATCTCCAAACAAGTCTGCATTTCACACAATATTGGGGTGGCAGACAACAGGTTTGGATAGAGATGTGTAGGCGGAGGGAAAATGACACAGCCCACATTTTTGTTTAAACCACATCTACACCTGCAGTATGAAAAACCCTTTAGTTATTTCTCAGACTGCTATTTTACATCTGCTCTTTATACCGCATGGGGTGTCAAGGATATATTTGCATGTTATTCAAAGCACCCTAATTGCCTTCTGAAAATCACCGCCTCTTATATTCTAAAATAAAAATAAACAAGTACTTGATGGGATAAAAAACGCCAACCCATTTTCATGCAGAAAAAAGGCTGTTGTTTAGGTAGGTGATTTTCGGGAAGACGGAGACATTTTCTTTCCGTAAGGCGATGTAGTCTAACTTCTGATGCCCTGGTCTTAAATGATCCTGTTTACAAAAAGAGCCTAAATTGCACTTGACATTTCATTAATATGATAATGCATGGTCCATCTCAATGTATAAGTGTTATCAGCTGGAGCACACACAAGCCCAATCCCAAATCTGGGAGCTCCAGTCAGTGTGATCAAATTAGAGTTCCTTTACGCTACAGCGCTCCGGTCCTCCCTCCCTCCCTGGCCTTTTAATTAAGAAGCCACTACCTTCAGCAGGTCTGCCTTCTCTACTTCTGACTGACCTCTCTTGTGAGTAACCCCTGAATTTCCCATAATGTGCTTCATTTAACATTTATATAATAGTTAGTCCCAAGGTCTCTGTGGTTAAGATGTATTGAATGAATGAATGAATGAAACGCATTAAAAGAAGAGGTCAGAGATCTCTACTTTGGTTTCTCTCTTCCACGGATTTGGCATTTCTGCGCAGCGTATACGTTTCAGCATAACCACTGAAAACATGGGTTAGCATAGAAAAATAAAGAAACACAACACCAGCAGAGAAGCAAAGAAACAGTCACTGGCATTCATCAGCCCACACGCATGGAGTTTTGAAAAACGATGCTGCTTTATGCAGACTGGCTAATTAGTCCTTGGTTGTGCCCACTTAAAACCACACGGTAGATCTGTTTTCAAACTGGGAGACTGGCCACCAACAGGGAAGCCAAGTGCCAAGTCCAGGACAGAACCCCCTTCTATCAATATTGCCTAGTTCCACTCATATCTCCATATTATTGTCTCTATCCTGCTTTTAGATGTTATTTAAACAGATTTTAACACCCTGTCTATCAACTTCCAGTCAAGCTAAACAAGAAGATCAGTGCAAAACATGAGAAGGACATTTAAGGACCAAAGCAAGATGAATACTCAGCATGTCCCCTAAAAAGCTGGACTATGGGGTTTATCTTGTGTATCCCTCAAAATGACAAATGGAGTCAACTGAATTTGTAAAATGCAGTTCTGTTCTTGTTATGTGGTGTATTGGCCCAGTTTGCATGTGCATCTGGAGCCAGCTTGATAAAAGTACATTAGTCAAGCTGGAGCAGCCAGACGCATGCTATGGTAGGCTGGCCAAACACACAGTGCCAGGCTGCACAAAATGGGAGACAGTTTTTTGAAAGCCTGCAATTCTAACCTGAAATCTTCGGGTCGTTGGTATTGGCACGAAACAAACATAACGACTCAAAGTGTGGATTTTATTAAGAGTCTGGAAGTTGATGGCAAACAGAAAGAAAATGAATAAATTAACGATTTTATTGAACTAATCCATTTGTCCGTCATTCATTGGGCCAAAGTCAATGATATTGTCTCCAAACAGTAATTCAGCTGAAAGTAAAGAACAAAAGAAATACAAAAGCACCTGAAATAAAGGTGACGTTTCTCTCTTAATTGAATATATTTGTCACTATTTAAATGTTAAACAACCACTTAGACGTTTAAATGTTTAATCTCCTAAACATTAATTCTCGTCCCCACTATTGATGTACCTCAGTTACAACTGGTCCATCACATCCACTCCAACAAACAGCCTTTATCCTTCCTCGCCTTCTCACAAGTCCCAGATCTGCTCCATATGATTTATTGCTGCTCACGTCGCCATACATCTTCCTTCTACGGTTTTAAAGCGGCGGCTCGGAGTCGTCTCTGTAATTTATTCTCTCGCCGTTCGCCGGGTCAAACCCAAGACGTGAAGCGGTTGCCAATGCCCGCCGAGCACCGACACGCTCGGGACGCCACCACAGAGTCGGGCACTGAAGGGGTTAAGCTGACAACTGACTGGTTTTGCCCGAGCCGCATACAAGATGATGTGTATCAGGGAGCGATTAAAGACAAACAGAAGGGATTGATAATGATGCTTCAGGGCCACTCTTCGTGTTGCTCTTATTAGCCTGCAATAAGAGTTCCACATGGATGGGAAACCTCCCGTCCCGAGTGCAGACTGAATTGTGTAACCTCAAATCCACCAGCTCCACCAGACTCAGGCCGTTCCACAAGGATTCAATGGGGGTAGATTTGGAGAGAAGATGCTCATCAGGTCGTGTGACAACAGCAACTCCTTATGTCCAAAGAGAGAAGGAACTGGGAGCGACATTCTTAAATGCACTGGGAGATTTCAAAAGCCTGGACACGTGGGCTGAGGACACTAAAGTCTGTAAGGTAAGCCTATTCTGTAAGAGGTGTAGACTTTTTAATTGTCAAATCCAGATAGTTCAATATGTTCAATCCAGTAGCCCCTATATCTGGATTAACTCAGAGTCTTAGGAGTACATGTTACAGTCAGTGCTCAATCACCGGCAGCAGAGAGGGGACTGGCCTGTTGACAGGGAAAGCACCTCTCTATTGTCGGGCTGCTTAGAGCTACTTACTCCACATCTTCATTAGGTTACCATAAATCACATCTGGGAAAATGAAAAGCTGTAAACCAGCAGGCTGTCTGTGTGCTGATGGCCTTTAGATAGCAGCTTAATTCAATCAAACATCTCCCCCAAAGCGGGGATGCAAAAACAGAACTACCCACTGTCTGGAGACTGCAGCGATGTTTAAAGACCGCTCAATGGGAGGCGGGCTTCACAATACTTATCACACCACCCTTCTGTTCTATAATAATGGGGGTTGGGGGGGTAGCACCAGCACATACTGATCAATACCTCATAATAAACAAAAGGTGCTAACATCTAACTTAAATTGTCCTTCTGAAAATGTGAAAAGCAAAAAGCAAAGTTGACTTAAGTGAAAATGTGGTAATACCACCGGAGTTAACAATGCTAACTCACTTTTTCCCTAAGCCCACCACAAAAGGGAGAGAGAAGAACTGGCATTTACCGACTGCATAATGATGTGAAAACTCGGGCAGCATCCATTTCATCTCTGGTGAGCGAGGCGTCCCTTTGAGTTCCTTTGCTCCCTTTTACCCCCTCCATGGAGACGGTGTTTACATTCAAGAACACCTCGGCCCCCAGAGAGAGAGACTCTCTGCCGCCTACACAAATAATATGGGAATACCAAGAGTAGAAGAATCAACTAGCAGGCGTGTGAAGCACTAGGCTTGACACAATGCCTTGAAAAAAAGTTAAGAATCACAAACAAACAAACTAAAAGAAAGGCCGTTGACTGACAATAAAATTAAGTAAACCAAAGTAAAATGTCAGGGTTTTATACAGGCTCAGTACAGAGACAAGACCATCTCACATCTATTTGACAAGAAGGGGGCTACAGCTTCAGAAGCAATCAGTCGTCCCAGTGAATTATTCACACAGATAAGAGAAGGATTGGTATTTTACAATCAAATTTGTAGCCTACTTATCTATTCAGGATATAAGATGCTTTGTAATGAGACATGTCATCTCAAATGGGTTTCTTTCTTCATTTAGGAATGTAATGGGTAAAAAGCACAACTGGAGAAGAGAGACACTAAACCTCCAGGGCAAGGACTGTACTTAGGAGGTATGTGTAACTACATACAAAAACACATTCATACTTACAGACAGTACACAGACTAAAAGCCCTGTCAGACTAAAATCAGCAGCCTTGATGCTGGAATCATGTGTATGCTACCAATCGCCAACCTTGCACTGGATTAAATGGATGGATGGATGCAACATAACAATAAGCACGAAGCAGAGCACAGATCAGTGTCTGGTATCCAGCAGTAGGACCGCATTAAAAAACAAAAGTTTCCAGGCTATTGATATAAATATAGGCTACAATGGTTTTCAGTTGTGGACAGTTAGCATAGCTGCAAAGAGCGACACAAGGATGGGAGAAAACGTTGGGAGAAGTGTTTCAGTAAGAGTATCTTGATCATAGAGAGAGAGAGAGAGAGAGAGAGAGAGAGAGAGAGAGAGAGAGAGAGAGAGAGAGGACAAAGCTGCAAAGGTTCCAGACAAACGGCTGGTTGGGGAGGCACCTGCACATCATACTAAACCACAGGGACAACAACCTGCGCCAAGGCCCCAGACTTCCCTCAACACCCTGACTGTTACAGCAGACTGGCACCATTTTGAAGCGTCATGTTCAAAAGGCACCATCTTCAGTAAGCATGCAAACACAATATAATAATAATAATATCCATTTGTCAAATGTGTTTGTTTAGGTCCTCTGTTCTACTAGTTGGGTATAGTAGTATTTGAACCTGTGGATTATACTTATTTTAACTATTCAGTATTAACTAAAATAAAGACTGACCTTTGGGACCTTATTGGTCTTTGACCTGTGCAAACAAATCCAAGCATTATATTTGAGATATGGATTGTAATGAAGTGGGGCAATGTGGATCGGTCGATGTCAACAGAATAGTTTAATCAGAAGCAAAAATTATTAAAGACAAAAATGATCAATTTGCATCTGGGGGAAATGCCTAGATCACCACAATGTTGAAGACACTAACTACACCTTCGTCTTCTTTTCCCCGTCAGACATTTTCCAGTTCTGACACACATGATTATTCACCATCTCTAAGCACAATAGACCTATATACATAATCGGTTATAATGGTTTAGAAGGTTTTCTGGTTTAGTTTAGCCTCACATATCGGAAATCTAAACAATATAGTATAGTATATTCGATTTACATTTTACAATTGGTTTGCGTGCATATTTCAATCACCACGCAGACATACATGCACAAATTAATAAATACATAAATGCGGGGGGGCGCACGGAAAGATCCCTTTTGTGCGCCTTTCGCAGCTGCTATCCAGACTCACTGCACTGCATTGGCCGTGTTGTACTTCGTTCACATTAGCGATGCGGAAACAGTGCAGACAATCCGCACACAGCACAGCTGCACACCTGGCTGCACTGGGCAGAAATATGGCACAAATGATGGAAACCGACCTGGAGTCAGAGAAACAGCGGTAACCCCTTGGCCATCGAGAGCTGAGCTAGGAATAACGGCTTGACGGGGTACGGCTACGTGATTTGAGCCGTGCCATTGACGGCTGCCTTTACAATAGTCCCTCCGATGGGTTAGGAAGACTATGCGATGATGATGATGATGATGATGATGATGATATTTCGGAGAACACAGTGGTGTTCCTCTGATGCTTCCTCACGCAGCCCAGGCTTGCTCTGCGCTGGTGACCTTTCATTAGTGACCCGCTCATGTCTGTCAGTGTCACAGACTGGTAGTGGTCGCCTTCAAGCAGCGCAGATTTCCGCAGATCTGCGAGGCTCCACCAATTGGATCGCTGGGATTCTGCACATCTGCGCAGACCTGCGGAAATCTGAGTTTCCCAAACGCGACCATTTTCTTCTGCGCTCTGCGAGGTACTACTAGTAGTAGCAGCTGCTCCAGTACAAAGACACATCAACACGTTCAGTTCAGGTACGTTCAACATGCCCCCCAAAACTGAAAACCCGCCACATCCGAAAAAGCAAAGTAAACCTGGAGACTCACGGCCCTGCGCTGTGCGTGCTGCTGGATCTCCAGGATTTGGCTGCCAAACTGCTCGACCCTGCAAACGCAAACACGCAGCACTGATTAGAGCGGCAGGAGAGATGCGACTCACTGAGCAGAGCCCGTAGCGCAGCCAGCGCAGCCAGCGCAGCGCTGCTCACGTCCACGCATGCCAACACAAGACACAAGCACACTCAAACATGCAGACGACACTTCGGCGTGCAATTACACACTGCTTTGATCATGTTTGCTATGTTATATAACAACATACAATACTGTCGTATTCCCTTATCTTAACAGCAAACAAAAATGTATTTAAAAAAAGCTTACGTTTTATTAATTTGTTCTGCTTCCAAATATTCAGGGAACGAAAGGCAATATTCCCAGCGGTTTGCAAACGCGCCCTCACGTCGTTTAAATTGCGATTTGTAGGAAGCGCGCCGTTGTGCACTTTTATTCTCTCACTACAGATGCAGGCAGGTGGCGAGCGTATGCAAATTTCTACACCTAATCAAGTCAAGGCATCCAATGCAGTGTCGCACCGTCATTTACTACTTGACGTTTTGAAACCCCTGGCGAAAACACGGTTTCCTATGCAGGCTGTTTGACTACTGATGCAGTTGCAGCCAGCTGCGGCATCCCCGGACTCGGCGCTCCTCACACTACCTTGTTGAAAACGTGCGTGAAGCTCCGCCCCCTCCTGTGATTGGTCCCGGGTGTTGTCCGTTAGCGAGGACCCGCGTTTGATTTGATGAGGCGGGTGTCAGTCAGAGCCGAGGGCGGAATGAAACGGATGTTATGTTGGTAGTCTGGGGATGCAGGTCTTATTTGTAACACCGCAGCGCCGCCAGCTGGCCGATTATGACGCAATGATTTGCCATTGTACATTTCTCTTCTATGCTTCATGTAACAAGTTACCCAACCTTGTAAAGCTACTAAATTACTCCAGTGCTCGGATTTAAGAGCAATTCAACATACGGCAGAGAGAGACTGGTGGGCTGTTTTAGATCTTCAATCCGCACAATTTTCTTTGTTCTGTTTGGTGACATGATTTGCATGAGTTGTGCACGTTTCGACCCCGTGTTTCAGCAGCTGCATCAGCCCAATGCAAACGTGATCCACGCACTCCCTTCCGAGCGGTCTACATTTCCCCCGCAGCATGAGCCAACAGATTATAATGCCTAAGCAACTTAGCAAGGGTGTCTAAACGAGTATTTCATTGCAAATGCATACAGTAAACATGCAATTCCTGCGAGATGAATAGGCGCATGTACTCAATCCTGCTACGGTCAATGATCTGTATCGTCCAAACTCCTGTGAGAAGTTGCTCTGAGATCAGACACAAGGGCATACGATGCAAGAGCCACTGGCTTCCAGGTCACAAATACCTGACCCCTGACCCCCTCCAACACCATCCTTCTGTTTCTCTTGGTCATTTCAGGGAGATCGCAATCTCTCCCCTAGAGGCCAGCGTTCACAAAATTGCAAGCAGAAGCTATGTAGTTAATAATAAAGGCGTTTTATTTTCAATATTTAACTTGTATGTGGGTTGCAGTCTCTATTACAATAATAAAATACAACAAATCTGAGAGAGAGAAAAAAAACAATACAATTATTTAAATTACAAACTCATCACAGCCAAGATTGGCCATTCTCTTGGGTGCCTCCTCTGGCTTTGTTTAAAATGAGAGAGTAGAAGCCCAGCAGACC
The DNA here is from genome assembly GCF_036373705.1 of Amia ocellicauda. NCBI lineage: Eukaryota > Metazoa > Chordata > Actinopteri > Amiiformes > Amiidae > Amia > Amia ocellicauda. Next base: position 6,734,474 of record NC_089858.1, on the reverse strand, counting down.
ACATACTCCCAGTTAAAAAAAGGAAAAAAGTTGCCATATTACATCTTGGATGTTTTCTACAGAGCACAGAGGCCGATAGTCCCATTGTGTGCACCAGAGTTGTGTGCATTACTTCGCTGCTGAAGCTGAATGCCATTTTCATATTTGACACTTTTCATACATTTGCTTTGACTTGTAATGCATTGTGTTATTGTTGTCAACGTCCCCATCTTTAAGTCTCAAGTTTGACAGCATATCCTTCACCTGAAGACAACTAATTATTTTGAGACTTGAAATATGCCAGACACACATCATCATCAACAGGTCGACATATATCCCCTAACCCCTGGAAAGCACATTACGGTCAATGTATTGTCTCGAGATCAGAACTTTGTCCCACAATAACCGCACTCAAAGTAAGTCTCTGCCCACCATACTGCTAAGAAATGAATTAAATATTTTGGTGCTTTTTCCAATCAGTTGTATCACTCGCTAGAGCTACTTTAAAAGAGGACTAAGATGAAACTGGAAAACGGCAGCAAAAATAATAAATAGAAAATGGTGTTGTGACTTTGAAATTAGATGTATACACTTAAGGCAAGAGAAACAACAACTAAAAACAGCTGCAGCAAACAGGCTATGAAACGCCAACAGAACACCACACCGTGCACCTCCACAACACACTGGAGCACAACTAATAATCATCAGTAAGGCAGGCAGGCAGGCAGACTGGAAACATGAACAGGCAAGAAACAATAGCGTGCTGAAGATGGGTGTCTTAGACATACACTTTCATGGTTGCGTTTCTGTTTGGATTTTAGTCTTCACGGATCACTACCTAGATTTTTGAGTACTTGCAAGGACTGGATGTTCCTCGATTTAGAACATGTAGGTTTGATTATGGCAGCTTTTAAATACATAAATCCAAATATTGAAAAAGGCATCCAATTGCATAAATTCTATTGAACCTACCTGGCTTGTAAGTCGCAACAGACCTTGATAATGCAGCTTTGTTTTCTGAACTATTCTGGGCAAGGGGAGATTCAATACTCCGTTTCTATTAGCTAGCTTCTCAAGCAAGGCTGATCAGTGTTTTGTATAGAGTACGTCAGATTCTGTCTGAGGAACTTTAAGGTTAAACAAGAAAACAAAACATTAAATCAGGAATTTCACCTTGCATTTATAAGGATTGTTCTCTGTTTGGGAGACCTGCTGTAAGGTAGGGACAACCTGAATGGAAAAAGCAAACTAAGCAAGCGGTTTGCACATATTGGGTGAACTGTGCACCAGATCACACATCTAGAGCATACGACAACACTAGAATTGGCCTGTTTAATGAATTTCTTACAATTGTGTCAATACACTAATAAAAAAGCAATGGTTCAGTCCAGGTCTCACATTATATCTTAGAAGATACAACTTCATTCTGTGCCAAGTATTTAATTTGTCCTGCGCAGATGACAATTGCCTCATATTAATACATTTTGTATATATTTTTAAAATCCAATTCTTGTCAGTGATTTTGCATCACAATAGCAGTAAATCAAATCAAGTGATAATTATTTTCAACTTCAGAACAGATCTATTTGTGGTATTCATTATTGCATTTGATCCTTCTAACCAGGTCCAAATACTTAAAGTATAAAATATATTAAACTCCACAGCTCCTTGCATGATCCATAAAATCTGGGAAACAAGTACAGCTGCTGAAGCAAAGTACATCCATTGGAGTTTTTAACCATCCTTTCCAAACCTACTGATTTTACATTTAACACAAAAAGTAAATTAAGCACCAATTAAATATTCTTCTACCTATTCCTAGACCAACTTTAGAAGATGTTCAGAGGCATAGATGAAGGAGGGCTTTTTTGAAAGCATTTTAACTGAGTCTTAACATTTTTAATCCAAAAGGATTCCAAAAGAGAAAAGTAATTCTCTACAGAATATACACCCTCTGCAAGCAAACCAATGGAGAAGGGAGAAACAATGAGCTACAGGAATGACACAGCTGATGACAGGGGCTCAGTTTTCAGTGTGCTGGGACACCACAAATTTGGGCATAAACTTACAGGTGGGAAAACCAAAGCTTTGAATTTCCATGAGGACAATAATGATCAGATGCTTATGACAAAACTGTGACACAATAACTAAAGTCATATACAAACGCAACTTCCAGTTCTCACCCTTTCCTCAAAAATAATACTCTGGAATACATTTTATAGGCATCCACAATAAAAAGCTGTCTGTATTGCCCTCCCATCATCTGTAGGTTTTCCTTTATTTTCTGATTTCATTATACTGAGTGAATGCCGAGACTGCATTGCTTTTCTGCGAGGGATGAAAAATGTCTTGAGACTAAAACAAATGCAGAAAGTGCCAATATTCAATAAGCTCTCAGATTGTAAGTCTTTCCAGCTGCGGGATTTGTAAAAGGAAAAATCAAGATCTTGAATAAATCTTTAAATAAAAAAAAAAGTGGGGACAAGCAATCAGATTTCAGCAACAAAGCTTGTAATTATATATAATATAAAAAAAAAAGTGAACTACAACAAATTGGAGGGGGAGGGGCTATTTAAAGGAAGTATGGTGTCGTCGTTCTGGGGGGGATTACTCTCTCCGAGTCGGGCACTGCGCGGAATAGCTTGGGCTCCCGTGTGTTGACATCTTTGAAGACCATGATGGACGCAATGTTGCCACAGCGGTAGCAGTAGTTGGGCGCGGACCACACCGTCACCAGCTTCTCGTCAAACATGAACTTGTACCCCTCGTGGACGAGCTGGTGCGCCCTGCAGATCAGCTTCAAGTTGTTGATGTGAACGAACTGCAGGACGACAACAGAACAGGTAAGATCCCAGCAATGCTTACTTTTGTTTAAGAATAAATACAAAATAAATCCCTTCAGCACGATCTTCAGCTGGTTAAAATGAGCACCTTCTGGGGTTCTAGAATACAGCGCTACAATAACCCATGAGTTGACACAATTACAGTACACAATGACTAATGTTATTTCTATAGCACTGGCAGCACATTTCACAGCACAGGAGGATAACGCCAATAAGAGTCTCCTCTGGACGGGTGTGGTGACTGACCTCGTTAGTGACCTTGGCCCCAAACAGCCAGCCCGCCCCCCGGGGACTGATGGCCCAGGTGTCCACGTCTTCGGGGTCCGACCACACCAGGTCACAGAAGGCCCCCTTGTGGGGAATCTCCTGGTTGCGCTCTATAGTACGGATCTGGTCCAGGGTTTTGATGTCTGGAGACAGGCCCCCATGCACACAGAGGATCTGTTCATCGATCAGCTGCACACAAAGCGCACGTGTTAGAGGGACACACTAGACCGAGAGCAGCGCTGGTCTGCACTAGCACTTCATTACTACATTCATAACAGAAGACCACAATGTATAAAGATGCAGAACATACAATTTAATTCATATAAGGCCTTTGTTGCAACTCAAATATTGATCTGCTGTGTCTCCATGTAACTAGATTACAAAAAACAACAATAATGCCTCAAAAAAATGGTTTTAAAATTGAAAAGAAAGCCCTGGGATAATCTGATTTCAAGCTGAGCCATGAGCTGAAAGACAGGCGAACCCAAAGAGAAGGAGCAGGCTAGTGTACTTACAGCTGCCACCGTCAGCATGTCAAACACTTTAGTACAGTACCGCCAGGCGTTCGCATTCCCATACTTGGTTTGGCACTCGTCTGAAAGAGGGGCGAAAAAGAAAAAAAAGAGTAGCATCTACTATTAACCTCTATATCATTCAGATTATGAGGCCACCACATTAATCTCACAAATGAGATGTTAAATATAATATGATCAGTGGTTTCACACCAACATGCTGACACGGACATCTGCTGACGAGGTAACAGGTACATCTGCAAACCAAAAGCAGATCTATAACCTGATGGAAATGCTGCTTAGCTTATTGGGCAGGTAAGTCCAAATAGGAATATATACAAAAAATACACACATAGTCTGCTAATAAATCAGGTGGGGTTCTTTTCTGTGACGTCTGACTGCACTGTGGAACATGCCGACCACACCCGTAAAGTCAGCGGCGTAATGATGCGCACAATGACATCACCAGTCAAAGTGTCTCAGTGACATTCAGCCTGGACTAAGGAGTCTTACCGTAAAAGCCATAGACCTGTGTGATTTGCCGGCTCTCGTGGTTGCCTCGCAGCAGTGTGATGCGGTCGGGCCACTTGGCTTTTAAGGCTAGGAGGTAGGTGAATGTCTCCAGGCTGTAATACCCTCGGTCTACAAAGTCCCCCTACAAGGGAAAGACACCAAGGTCAGTGTGAAGCCCAGTTAGACAAACAGCCAACTGTTTCTACATACAAATATATATATTTATTACAGCAACTAATACAATCGGTTATGAGGGCTGCAGAATCAAATGTCAGCTTGAAGAACAAACAACATAAAAACATGCCAACAGATCAATGAGAGGAAATAAGATCCTTCTATCACAATGGCTGAGCACTAGTCTGCAGACAATATCATTGTTCTTTAGTGAAATAATATAAATAAGTGAAGTGAAAGCCTTAATTTTTCACTTCCCTTTGTAGTGATGGGAGGTTAAAAAATAGTTTACCTTAGTCTGCTATGTGCCTTTATATATCAGGCTATATATGCAGACATGCAAATAAATCCTGTGAATCACATAGGTCTTTTCTTTTTTGTTTGTTTTTAAATATATCCCTTAAAGTAGATTAGCCATCACCTTTTTTCTTCCCCACAGCTTTGGACCTACCATAAATATGTAGTTTGTGTCTGGAACCTGTCCTCCTGTCCTGAAGAGCTCACACAGGTCATAAAACTGGAAGACAGAAGAGAAGCTGAGTTTAATTAAGGGAGTTAAAATAATCCCAATTCAGTCACTGCCTGCTTCCAGTCATTTAACACGTCAAAGTAACAGTTTCACAGTGATGACTCAGCAAGCAGGTGAGCTGATGTTTTAGACCCATGTGGATTAAATGTAGTAAATTAACTGACATAATTCATGTAAAACTTAAGTGGGAAAGTGTTCTGATTGCATGACCTGTAGTAAAACCATTTCTCTCCCCTCTATTTAGATATATTACAATACAATAAATGAACACTTTCATTAGCCTACTACAGCTACAAACAGACATTTTGACACTTTGGAACAAAGCCATACAGGAAGCATCTAGTGAGTGTAAAGACCTTAATTAAAGCAGAAAATGAAGTGCATTTAGGCAATTTACTTAAAAAACAATATGGCTGACTGACTCATCTAGGAAGCTTTTAGAAAAGTGAAATGCGTTTTTCTGGATTTGTTTGTTGTTATTCTGTCTCTCACTGTTAAAATACACCTACCATTAAAATTATAGACTGATCATTTCTTTGTCAGTGGGCAAACGTACAAAATCAGCAGGGGATCAAATACTTTTTTCCCTCACTGTACTTGTCAGACCTATACATCAAGGGCTTCCTCTGTATTGCAGCTTACTAAGAACATGGTACTCCTTTCATAAAACCATCTCGTTACTGTGACTCATAATACAGTGACCTGATTAGAGCTGGGCGATATATCGAGTTTTTGCGATATAATCCAGGTATTATTTTGGGCGAAATTCTAAATGCTTATATCGCTAGCATCGAATTTGTCATTTGTATGCAAATGTATGTGCAGACCCGGAAACCATGGGATGTGGGAGCAGTAACTATTTTTTAATGCAACCAATCACTTTGCAGGAAATGCTTGTCAATCCTTGTGGCCAATCGCTTGCAGAAGACACTTGGTCATTTTTTTTTTAATTCGGCCGATCGCCTTCCTCATTTATCAAAGTAAGGTGGGAGAAGGAATGAAGAGGAGAGAGCACATGCATCTCCACGGTGTGTTACAATCTAATAATTTGTGTTGCTGTTTTGAGGTCCTTAATCAGGAGATGCAACTGCTTATAAAGTTGCATGTTTATTTTACAAACAGACGGGTTTGTGGAATTACGATCAATGTTACTCACAATATTAAGATTTTATTTAAAGCAATGGAAGTGAATAAATGAAATAATAGTTATTAAATGTTTGAGTTACACACTAAAAACAGAAGCGAACGGGAATATAACCACACACACAGCACTATTCAAGCTAACCCTGCTAACACACAATGTTGCCACAACATTGTAGCATGTATGTTAGCTGTGAAGCGGCACCCCTTACCAAACATGTGAGCGAAAAAACCCAGACACTTTAATGCACAAGTGCACGTTACGCCCCCCAGCACCCCCAGCCCGCTAAATTAGATGTATAAAGAATAAAAGTTTGTTTGCATTTTAATAAATTGGAAAGCAAATTAAACAAATGCAGAATGTTTCATTTTCTTTTTATTAAGATGGTGAAGTGGTACAACAGTTTTTATTATTATAACTATTTTGTATTAACATGTGCTGGGACAGTCAGAGGAGAAATGTCTCTGTCTAGCAGATGCGAAATGCGCCACTATAAACCTGGCTGTGCTAAATCTACCCGAATCTGTACCTTTTACAGTGTATGTGTTGCGTGATTACTATTACTTGTTATTGTTGTTATGCGACCGTAAATCATACTGTGTATGTGTGTATATAATATATTATATATATCCCATAACAACATAAGTAATAGCAATCACACAACACTTGCGCTGTAATGTGTTGCATTCTGCATATATTTACCATGACAGCTTGCATGTGGTATTTGTTAGTTTAATATTTAATGATTCAAGAAATGCTTGTATTTTTAATGTCTTTGGTCTTATTTTGTAGCTTGGATTAAAACAAGAAAGAGAGATATATATTGTGTATCGCCCAAACGTCTAAAAATAGAGATGTTATTTTAAGTCATATCGCCCAGCCCTAACCCTGAAGTTAACTCAACATGTTAATTACTTGCTCTACTGCACAACAGCAACTCAGCATGAAAATACACACACTAAGGCAGATTGAGTTACATGTTCTACACATATTTAAGGTATTATGTTATATAAAGAGGTAGCATATATGAAAATGAGTTTTAACCTTGTTCATTTAAGTAGGAAATGTTCAGGTACGAGCAGAGACGGGATCTGAATGATCATTGTTCTAAGGAGATTGACTATAAACCTCTTTTGACCGGGGCTATTGGTTACAACTATAGAAGTGGTTGGTTGATGCATTACCGGCCGCTGGAGTCATTTACATGATCAAAACTACTTTTGAGTGATCAATTCATGTAGATCAACTCTAGCATGATCACTGTATTCAGTCAAGACTCTCATTAAGGCTACAAGCACAATAAATGCTTTTAATCCAGACAGTGAAATGCAAACAAGGCCATTCTAACTGCTGCTCTTGGACTTCAGGTGTGAACTGAACTAACAATGGAGCAAAAGTGTCTAAACAAAGTGGTGACATTAATGTGTTATGTAACAATAAGCTTGTTCCTCATTATTAATGTACCACCCAAAAGGGATGTACCTAGGAATTGGAAATAATATAAAATCACAAAGTTTAAAAAGTACTCAACTTCATACACAATTTGAGACAAGTTCCTCCGAGAAAACTTCCAGACTTTGCAGCACCACCACAAGAATTATGCTCACATGTTCTCCCAGTACGCAAGCGAAAGGGTTATGCTCCCCGTGTGTGTTACTGTAAATGCTGGTGGCTATGTAACATTATTTATTTATATAAATGGACATTAGTGAACTTAGTTATTAATGCACCTCTTTGTCACACTGGAATCAATAAATGTTAATTGTGCTTATTGGATGTCACATTTTACATGATTAACAAAGAATCAATTCTGAAGACCATTCACTACAACACACACTAATACTGAACATTATGTTATTTAAATGTTGAGCAGCATTATAGATGTGCTGTGCGCACTATGGTTTCTTTAGGAATGTAAAACAGTTTGGCTTACATTAAGAGACAAGAAATAAAGAGCTACAGAAATACAGCATCATAGTGTTCCTTATTTTGTTGATGTTTAGTGTTTTTTTCTCTTTAATCCTTACCATTGTGGTGACTTTTCAATGACTCAATACATCAAATTCTATTCCTGCAGAAAAACAGTTCTACAGGCAAGTGTCTAACATCACTGATAGTTGCTACATAAACAATTTTCTCCCAGTTATGAATCAAGAGATGTCATCTTAAAGGGGTGTGAACATAAAGTGGGCTGCATCGTACTGACATTGAACTCATGTGTGAAGAATAGAAAGACCACTTACAAGACATTGTCTTAAATAGCTGAATAAAAAGTGATGTTAAAAAGTATTTTTCACAACCCGGCTCTTTGCTCCTTACTTGTGTGGAAAACACTTGCAATCTGCTTGCAATCACACGAAAAACAAGAACAGCACATTTAAGTGACTGATTGAGACGCAAGGGAGGAATGTACAGTACCTGGCCATGTATGTCACCACATACTGTGACTGGAGTGGACACAGGCTGGACATTGGATTCTTCAAGTAACAGGTCACAGACGTAGTCACATAATCGCTGGGGGAGAAAAGGGAGACAGTGTCACTCTCAAAGCTTGATCTAGTATGAGACAGCAGGGACAAAGTGAAAAGACACAAACAACACTGTTGCCTTGCCTATCACATTCCCACAAATTAAGACAGCCCCCAATGCTGTCCCCATATGCATCAATGAAGAACGTAATCCAGCAGCATCAACAACCTGTACTCACACAGGCTATAATAAAAATGGAGGATCTCAAAGCACTTTGCAGTAATGATGCGGTCTAAAATGACAATCATTTTAAGACCATGGCAATAAGACAGCAGCACCATAGGATGAGCTTGAAAGGTTGGACTCAGTTCAGTGTCGTCATTTATACAAAGGATAGATATCACTTAAACAGTGACATGATGTTTTGGAAACAATCAATGAAAAATAATTCCATACAAAAGGATGACATGGTAACAATGAAATTCTGTATTTATTCTCATGTTTATTAATTACAGTCCTGAAGGAAGTTCACAAAGTGCTGAATTACAATGTTACGTAGTTTTCCCCACCCTACCCTATGCCTCACAAAACTATGCCTGAACCTCCTGTCGCCACACAAACTAAATGAAATCCCAGAACAGATCTTGTGCAGGCAGATTGTGAATTTGCACTGGATCCACCAGTCCAATTATATATATGGACAGACACAAATTGTGCTTCGCAAGAACAAACTTGCAAAAAGGACATAGGCTTTGAAAACAGAAGGTGAAACTGAGACACGAGTATCATTATTACATAGAATATTTTTAGCAGGTCGTAACACCTTCAAAGGATTGTACATAGGTTTGGATATCTTCCCACTTTCACTTAAAAACGAAAGCCAGCCCTATTCACACACACCCAGTTAGGAGAACGACACAAGATCAGTGGTTCACACATATGACCCCTTTTGGTGTTGCTGGATAAAGAAATGGGATAACAAATCATAGGGTGAATATTCCAGAATATGATATTATAGAACTGTGGGAGATACAGGATCATTTTAATACCTTTTCATGATCAAAAAGATGAAAGTGTTTACACAAATTCCATTTAAGGCTAAGTAGTATGCTTTAACTATAAATAATCTCTTACTTACTTAAACTAACCTCATAAAGTTTGTATTACTAAATTAAACCAATTAGAAATATAGTTTCCACCTCTTAATCAGTGTCGTGTTGATTTACCGTGCTTTTGCTATTCAACAGCAAGGATACAGCCTAAGCCCTTCATTTTCTAACATAATCAGTGTTTAAGTCAGCTAAGGCCTGAATGTATCCCTTTGCAGTGTTTCACTTTTTTGAAATACAATACAGCAATTAAGTGTCGAGCCCCCATTCATAGTATTTATTAAATATGGTTCATATATGTTTATTGTCATTTCAGTTACAGTGAATCGCTGTTCCGCTCTCGGTATCCGATTCCGGTCCCAAATTAAACGTCTCATCGTACAATAGTTAGACCACTCCGCTTGCTAAAACTGATACAAACATACAATTATTTAATTTCTTAACAGCCAAGTCGCTCCTTACCTTGAGGTCATTTTCTGGAAGGTATTTACACTGTCTTGCAATTTCCACATACTTATCTAGATCCAGCGGCGCCATTTTAGGAAAACAACTGTTACAGACGCCAAAAGGAAGAAGAGAAACGTCACTTCCGTTTGCTTCTTCTTGGCATGAACCAGCCAATCAGAAGTCTCCGTACAGCCCTGCGCGCTTCCTGACTTCACAGAAGGCATTGTGTGTTTTTTTGTCTTGGGGTCTGCTCCTTATAGAAAGTTTTAAAACGAGAATTTTCCAAATACCGATACTGATTTTACGCTGTGTAGTTTACAGAATTGCAGGTGCTTTAATTACGTTTACGTTAACCTTCAATAGCTTACCAGATTACACTGATGCATACAGAATGTGTGTATAGCAATACCACTAGCCAAAAGTGACTAATGTCAAATTGAAACTTGAAGCTCAGTTCAGCTCTCAGAGTTCAGATGTTTTGCTAAAATAAACAGATCTTAACATGTATAAATCCAATGTTTTTTTTAGCACTTTTACATGGTAATCTGTTGTATTGTAATCAAGCATAATGAAGTGGTATAGATTGTAAAATGTGAGATACAGTTAATTCCTCAGATTTTTTTTGTACTTAGTTTTGCACGCGTGAATGGAAATTAAATGTGCTCAAATGATTCATATGCCATTTTATGGGAGTGTTATTCATAAGAAGATAAGTAAATATACATAGATTGTAAGGAAACCATAGGCACTAAGTAAAACTTATAGATAAATATAAATCACATGCCCACAACTGGCCCCTCTGGAGCAGATGTCCCTCACGGACTGGACTCTGCAAGGCTGGATGTGGGGCCTCGGGAGTATTACGAGCAACAGAAGGATAAATACTCCAGTTTATGTTTTGGAACTATTTTCAGGTTAAAGAAGAATTTCTATTTGCTTAGATTTTTTTTAAATGTTGCCTTTGGGTTTAATTAGGCAGCACTGAATCAGGAAGAACAAACATAAAGGCAGACATAATTCAAGTCTTAACTATCTTTCCTGAAAGTGCTGGGATTACATTTTCTATTGTGTTTATTGTTTGCCAGGCCTTCACCACCTTGTCATTGGAAACAGCAGTATTTGTATCCACAGCCTGAATGAGCTTTCAAGTTCTATTTGTAATACACTTTACTATTGTAGAATAGCGATTTAAATAGTTAAATTCGCCTTGTTCTGATACATATATAAAATCACTGACATAAGAAGCATTCCAAACGTATGATAGAAAATCCCTTTCCTTTTTGAGGTTTTGATTGCACTTTTATTTGACATTGTTTGGTGCAAGAAGAAATTATTTTAATAAACTAATAAAATAATATATTATGCATTAAGCATACAGAAAATGTAATGTTCCTCAGTCAAAAAGCAGCCACGATCTTTTATAAGGGCCTATAGCATCAGGTTTCAGAAAGCATGTCATGCAATAAACGTTGTACAGCACATTTACAGAAGACACAATAATTACGCACGCTGTACAAATCAAGTATCATATATAAGTTGTTGTTGGCTGCAAAGCGTTTTTAAATAGTGCGAAACAACAGTGCTCGCGTGGTGCAGATTTCCGCAGTTCTGCGCAGATCTGCAGACTCATGCCGATCCCATTCGTGGAGCAGCGCAGACCTGCAGAATCACATCGATCACATTCGTGGAGCCGCGCAGACCTGCGCAGTTCTGCGCAAATGCGTGAGTCGAGCTCCGCGTTTCCGTGTCCATGGTTGCGCAGAACGACTCGTTTGATTGGCTGTAGGGCGCAGGGATCAAAGTTGAAAGTGCACGGCGTGTGGTGGCAACAGAGCAAGGTGACAGGTACCTGGTAAAACATCGACCGTTAGCAGTCGATGTTGTGTGAAAAATATACGTTTGTGATTCTACAAGTAACATAAAAACTGGATGCGATTTATAAAAGTAATCGGATTTGATGTGGCTGTCTAAAACAGTGCGATCTGCAGCTGTCGGACATGCATGTTCGTTGGAGTGAGATGCGATCAACTTGGCAAACTGCACTTTTGTCCAGACACCTGTTTCTGCAGTTATTATACAGATACTCGTTTTGTAGACCGTAAACATTAGAAACCCATAACGTCCTTACTGTAGGATCATGATATGGTTCTACACATGCCGGAATATGCGTCTCCGTGTAAGGTTGAATCTCGACAAACATGATCTTCCCATCAGTATATGTGTCATAATGTTTTTAAACGAATTGATGTTACATTACGAGTGTGAAATGAAATAAACGGGTGCGAGTGGATGTACAGATCATGCAGATCGTGCGCTTTGTCTTGCAGCGCTGCGCTGCATCTGTGTGTCTGCTGACAGCAATGGAGTCACTTCCTGTGCTGGAGCCAGAAGACGAGCCGCAAGGATCAGCCTGGTCAGTGAAGCTCTCACTCTGTTTTTCAGACTTCTCTTTATAGGTAACGGTGTGTGAAATTAATGAATTTAAATGGTGGAAATAATATATGCACTACGAACATGTCTGTATAAACTTGCAGGTTGAAACTAGAATTTACAGTGTCTGAAAATACATGCGTTAGGACGTTTTGCACAATATTGAACATGTATTATTTTGTATAGTAGTATGCAGGTTACTGTCAGTGATAGTGTGTGTGTATTAGTCAGTGTCCGTGTCAGCACTATATAGAGAGTGAATGGAGAGCACAGCTTGGTCAGTATTGCAGCCATGACAGTCGTTGTGCAGTCCATTGCAAAAAGCCAGCTCTGTAGTAGAAGATGAAGTGGAGGATAAACATCACTTGGTCCTATACACAGTTGGTCCTATTCTATATTACCATTAGTAATACAAAGGATAAAATAAAGGCATTTGTGATCATTCCCTTTGTTTTGTTGCAGTTTAATACCAGTAGAAACTGCTGATTATGATACAGAAAACAGGGACAGGAATACCATCATAATTACTGTAAGCAATTGGGCTGTGCCAATCCAGTGCAATAATGCCAATAGAGTCAATTTGACCACCTTCTTTTCAGTGTGGATGAGCAGAGTGAAAGTGGAGCAGAATAGAAAAGAAAAGACAAACAGTTTAATTTAAATGGTTTCTAACGGGAGTGCTTCTCCATGCATCTAACAAGATCAACACAATCAATTGGCGTTTCTTCAGGTTCACACAATATACACTCTAGTAACATTTCATGAAGCTCGCAGTTTATTATAATCTTCCAGTCTATTTACAATGTCAACATCACATTACAGCAATAGAAGAATTTAAATCTCTGCTTTTACTTCTTCATTCAGGCCATAACAGGTTGTCCTGTTAATCTTCACAGCCTCAGGTGGGGTCATGTTATTGCAGTTAAGTGTATCCAATGAAGTTGCTTTAAGGACAGCGGTTTTGTACCCATCTCCTCATATAGGTATGCTCTGGTGCCCACAGGGGGGGGCCCAGGGGTAAGAGTTGGCCACACCTGCTCCTACATCCCTGGCAAAGAGGGGAGCAAAGGGAAGATCTTCATCATTGGGGGAGCCAATCCTAACGGAAGCTTTTCAGATTCATACATCATAGATCTGGGTAAAGTTTTTGAGTAGAAACCCATTACTGGTGATGTTATTCGTTTTTTTATAAATATGTTAGAACATAAGAAAGTTTACAAACAAGAGGAGGCCATTCGCCCCATCGTGCTCGTTTCATGTCCATTAATAACTGAGTGATCCAAGGATCCTATCCAGTCTATACAAATGTTGATTTGTTTTTGTCATTGCATTTGTTCTGCTACTGTATCTTAAAATATAAACATTGGTGTCTGTCTACTCTTCTGCTTGGGGCAGTCTACGAACACCGGCAGGACTACCTAAGTGCTAACAGAAATCGACTGGAGTTGCAATCCAAGTTCAGATGAGACTAATGTACTGGATCCCTGAGAGTCAATCAAGTAGAATGGGAAAATGGGAACTAGACTTAATCCAGACACAGGCTGGCGAGATATGTTCACATAACTTAGTCGTTGTCAGAGCTAAGAAAGGAATCTCTTACTGAGTGGCTGTGATTTGGTTTGATTGAACAGACAGCCATGAATGGGACATCCCGGAGTGGGAAGGCTTGTTGCCAAGGTATGAGCACTGCAGCTTCGTTCCTGAGAGCAGTCCTAACAGCCTGTGGGTGTTCGGAGGTGCTGAGCAAAGTGGAAATCGCAACTGTGTGCAAGTGATACAGCTAGGTAATGATACTTTTATTTCAGACCTGGGGCCAATTACTATGAAGAATACAGCAGCAATATACAGAACCAACTGTAAGACTTGCTTTTGGTTCTTATAAGACCAGGGTGCCAATCAGTATTCAGTGTGAATGGACTTTTTGATTTAATAGTTTTAGCCACTGTCAAACAGATTAAATTAACCCTGCACCTAAAAAATAAGTGCATTGACATGTCTCTGCAGAATAATTGCTTGCTAACACCGCCCGCCTGTTTCGTGTGTGTTCGTGTGTCCAGAGACAGGATCCTGGAGGAGTGTGAAGGTGTGTGGAGTGCCCCCTTCACCTCGGACCTACCACACCTGCTCAGCGTGTATCGGGGACAGACTGTACGTTATCTCGGGGGGGGATCTGGGAGCCGCCCCGGTCGCTGACCCCCAGCTTCACGTCTTTGATGCAGGTTCGTCTGTCTGACATAAACATTCTGCGGATGTGGACTCTGAAGACTAAAAAGCTTTTTTTTTTTAGACCTTAAACCCTTTCACACTCTTCTCTTTGCAGCATCCCTCACATGGTCTCAGCCAGAAACCCAGGGGAAGCCTCCGCCCCCCAGGCATGGCCATGTCATAGTGGCTGTGGGGTCCAAGCTCTTTGTTCACGGTGGCTTATCTGGGGACAGGTTCCACAATGACATGTACTGCATTGACACCAGTAAGTCGGCCGCAGTGGACTTTTGCTCTTGTAGGAGGGTTTTTTTTTTTAAGCACTTGCATCAATATGACAAGAACATGTGGTATTAAGAACTATCCACTCTGTTTCCCTCTAACATTCAACATTAGCTTTTGTTAGTGAGAATCTGGCAGCATATGAGGAACATGAATCTGCAGCTGAGTGTGGATGTTGGCCACCTGTGTTGCAGTGACCATGAAATGGGAGCGGGTGAAGGGGAAAGGAGACGTGCCCCCAGCCTGCGCCGCCCACTCCGCTGTGTCCCGGGGGAAGTGTGTGTACATCTTTGGAGGAATGACGGCTTCTGGTGCCCTTAACTCCATGTACAAATATCACATCGGTAAGATAGATGCAAGGTTTTCCTTAAGATACTGTAAACATCTGTGCCTTTTATCTTGCAAAACTGCTCTACCTGTCAGTAACAATGGACATAAATAAGAAAATGTGGGCTTTGATCAGCTTCTCAGGGGTTGCAGATAACAGAAATGAATGTGTCATTCTTGCTTTCGATCAAGTACAATGAGAAAAATTGAATGGAAGGTCTTTTCTATCAGGGTGGATATGCAATACCTTAATTGTATTCACTAATGTGCAGATTAATTGTATAGTGTTACTCTTGTAATAGTGTATATGTTGACCATAGCGAGTTATAAATGGTGGCCTTGGATAAAGCTGTATACTCAACCTTATAACAGTACAACTCCCACATCACTGCTGGCATACTGGAACAATCTCTCTCTTGATACCGAGTAGACCGTCAGTGCTGGACCCTCATCACATTTGATGGAGCCCTGCCTCCTAAAAGACTGGACCACTCCATGTGTGTTGTTCCCTGGCGCCTGAGGGACGAGAGCACCGTCTCACAGGCAGAACCGGGCAGAACTGCGGACCAGATGGAACCGGTGCAGAGTGGATCTACAGAGCAGCAGCAGCCGCCGCCTGCGGACAGCAGCCATTCCAGCCCACAGGAAATAGCCCATCTTTGCTTTGTATTCGGTGGGATGGACACCGAGGGGGGGATTTACAATGACTGTACTGTGACCGTGCTTAATTAACAGGGAGCTACAAAGCAGGCTTGTTTTCTGTAACATAGTGCCCAATGATGAATCTGGACACATGATTAATCCCCACATTTAATTGTATCCAGGTTGTTGCTGGATTGTTAATCTTTTGAAGAGGTTTTCTGGTAGTATCTCAAGATGAGGGAGAGCTTGATATCTCACCAAGTTTCTTTTGCCAATATTTTCCATTGTATTAAATACAGTATAGCTTCATTATACATAGCTATGTACTTAAATTGTATTGTACAGTTCACGAGTCACAGATCACAAACACCTAGGACAACTGATCGAGCAGAACTCCCCCTTATTATTTAATGTGTGGGATAAGCAAAAAGTTAAGGCATAAGCAGATAGGAAGGATTGTTAAAGAGTGAGAACCTTTCAGTGAGATGTTAACCCCTGGATATGAATATGCACAATACAATGGATAAGAGTCAACCAAGTTTTATTTGGAGACTGAAACACAGGTTGATTTGTACAACTGCATTTGGCCAACAGGAATTAAATAAAAGCCTTATGATGAACACTATGGAAGAGTGGAAGTTGGGAGGTCCCTTGTTCTAACATGCTTGCGATACTAGATTAGGAACCTTACAAATATTTGGGAGGGATGGAAGACCAGACCACACATTAGTATCAAACTTAACATTTATTCAAGGTCTTTTCTTTTAACAGTAGAAATGTCTACATTGCCCAGTATTATCGGATTTCAAATAAATAACTTGAATATTGTGAATGTGTTCAGACCCTTTTCCTCTTCCCCAACCCCTCCCACCCACAGAACAAAATAAATCCTAAGTCAGAAACTGCCAAAGAACAGCAGCAGACAGCCCCATGAGGCTATGACTTTTTAACTCCACTTTGCAGTGAAGACCATGTGACATTCACTCGCTTTCACTTTTAAAAAGTCCTTCCAGGAGTTCCGTTCCCTCACAACAGTTCAAGGAGTCCAATATGTACACCACGCCCACCAGAAGGCAGGCAGGGAACTGCTCTACAACTCATCCTTCTC